>NW_021604684.1:3070566-3115014 GCF_004785775.1 Grammomys surdaster
GAGAGAGAGAGAGAGAGAGAGAGAGAGAGAGAGAGATTGAGATTTGGTGTTAAAGCTGCCATCGAATTTCCATTCCTGTTCTTTGTGTTGCATGCAGAGGCCAGACTTCCAGAGAGCAGGCCTGCCACTGTGGATGAGCCTGCCTTAGTAGAGTTTAGAAAACCAGCTCTTATATCTGCATAAGAAAGTTGTTGGGTTTCTTTTTTTTTCCACATAAGAAATATTAGAAAGCATAAACTGACTTCAAATACTACGAAGCCATTTTTCAGCTGCAACTTTGCCTGCCCTGCCTTGTTCTGAGTCACACCCTGATCCACCACCTCTAACCTCTAACCGAACAAGGTACAAAGACCGGCTATTCAGAAGTGAGTCTTTGGCATGTGTGTTGGTAGGTCTGTGCCAGATTCCCCTAACATGCAATGCTGGAGATACGTAATGGCTTATTATGTCAAACTTGTTCCTCTGTCAGAGTACAGGGGCATATTAAACATAAGAAACCATTACCAGCACAGCACTTAGAAAGCCACGTGGCCTTGGGGACAACTGCTGGTGCTAGACGCTGAACAGAGAACCCTGGCAGAACTCATCAGAGCTGCTTAGGAGATTCACTGTGACCCATAGTTCAGCATACACAAAACAGCCAGCTTGCAGTTTAGACGATTTATTGCATAAAATAGGGTATGCATCTGAATATATTTCATGCTGCAGTGAAAAAAGTCTAAACTGCTGACCCTGCTGGGACTAAGACTAGCTCTGCATGACACTTGGTACACAATGCAAGCATCTCTTTTTACCAACCTCTCCAAATACCTCAGTAGTACACTGCTTCTGGCTGCAAATTCTTGCAACATAACCACTTTTTAAAATGTACGTTAACTTGGTAAATGCCAGGGTACATTCCCAAATACCTTTCTTGTATGACTCTGTGGACACTCAAGAGTGTTCCTTGGCCATGCAGCCATCCATAGGTGACAAGACAACATACAGAACTTCACACGACACGGTTCCCTCATCCATAGGTTAAACATTGAGATAGTGCAACTTTTAAAACATACCATCACAACATAAATCACTTCCTCTCACTCGCCTAACTTCTCCAACTTTAAACCTTGGCACACAAAAACAGGAGTTTTGACTCATATTTTTAAAACAAAATAAGTTTCACACCTTTGGAGAAAAAGCAAACTGGCTGATTCTTCCCCTATGATAATATATAATAATTCTTCCTTCTTTATTCAGTTAATTATAAAACAGGCCATTGTGGCCTCATTTATCCACAGTCTCCTTTTGGAATTAAATATGTCAAAAATACCTCTGTGGGTCTTACGTTCATGATGTCTTCAAAGCAGCCTTTTCGGTTTTCTCTGAAACACCTCTTCGCCAAGCTCATACCATCTCTAGCCCTGTCTCCAACCCTGCCCCAAGATGAACACTGTTTGTGGTCAAACTGGATGGAAGTTTATATCGTGTTTCAGTCTTGTTTGCATGCAATTCCCGTGAAAGGAATCAGAAACGAAGACCGTGTTTGCACATTTGGTTTTACTCAGCTGTACCACGTAAAGCTGGACAACACTGGGCAGTGGGGCCTGCAGGCCTCTCTCTCCCTGCTGAGGTTTCTCTCTCCTTGAAAAGTGCACTCTGGAGGGAATCAGACCAGGTCCCCAGGCTTCCTGTCTTTGCCCTTGATGGGTACTATTGTGCCCTCTGAGTTGTTCGGCTGAAACTGTGGTCTGCTGCCCCTGTGTGCGTTGCTATGCTGGTGATGGAAGAACGAGGTGCCTGGGTAGTGGCCCATCACCTCGCTGTAGGTCGGGGGCGGGCCCTCCATTCTTCCATTACTGCTACAGGTAGCTGCGCTGATGCCCGAGTGACTGCTTGGTGGGCATGGTCCCCCGTTGTACATAGAAATGTCTAACAAATCACTGTCAAAAACGGTTCGATTGGGCGGGGCCCTCACGGACTCGCGGTTGAGTTCCATCTGCTGCTCTGGGTCCCGGAGCTGTAGAGTGCAGGGTCCTTGGTAAGGAGGCGGCTCCTCCCCGTCTGACAGGGAGATGGTGGGAGGCAAGTCAATCTCGTGCTGCACATAGGGGTAGGTGGGCTGGAAACGGCTGAACGGATCCCGCTGGATGAAAGATGGGGTAGTAAACCTATCCCTACCCCGTGGGGCACACATGATCTGGAAGGAAAAGAGAAGAGGTCTGAGGACACTCTCAGTACAACTGAACCTGCAAGCAAGCCCCAATTAAATGTTGTCCTTTATAAGAGTTGCTGTGGTCATGGTGTCTCTTCACAGCAATGAAACCCTAAGACATCCAGAATCATTTTGTTGTTGTTTTTTTAAGGAGGGGGCAGGGTTAGACCTAATGTGTATTAGCATATCTGGGAAGGCAAACTTAGTTGGGAATTATAACTAACTCAAGATTTGGATGTATTGGAGGTTATTGGGGAGCAGGAGACAAAGATTCAAGTGAAACCCCATGGAGAGGAGAGAGCAGGGAGCAGGGACAGGGCAGGGAACATGGTGTGGTCCTCTAGGGGGCAGGTCACAGGTGACTTCATCCAAGCTTCAGTGGCTTTACCCATAAAATATAAGACCAGGCAGAGTAAGCCTCTTGTTTTCTTGGGACCTAACAGCTGTAGAAACCAAGACTGAGCAAAGAGACAAGCGTCTCTGAGGTTAAATACTCTTTGCAAATAACCAAATAAACCAGAAACATGACTTTTCTCTTAGATTTCTATACTTTTACAGTTATTTCAATACGAGTTTACTATAGTTATTTTTAGTTATTAATATGAAAAACTTTACATTTCAAGATAAATGTGATTATAGATTTTTTTCCCTACAAAATACTCAGGACATATATTTCTTTAAAACTCCTCTCTTGGGAGTCTTGTTTAAAATGGTAAAGTATAGGCTGCCTTTGTGTAAGCTGGTGAAAGAGAAAGTCGGAGTAACAGGAAATAGACATTATTCCAAAGACAGAAAACACTACGGAAATCCACAAACGATGTCAAAAGAAGAGGGGGGAAAAGCAATATGGAGAAGTAAGCTGAACACACCCCCAGATGCTGGGTTTCCTGGCTGACACAGGAGGGGAGCTGGAGGAGAGACTGGCATCCCTACCCTCAGGACAAACCGTCAGACCCCACGGGCCCCAGATGCAGTTACAAGCTTTGATGAGCCAGGGATTCCTCAAGTGGTCAGAGCATCAGCAGAGAAAAGTCCCATTCTGTCACACTTTTTGACTCAGGGGACAGCACTGCTACCTCACTGAGATGGGATCAATTATTTAAAATGAAGCTGCCCCAGGGAACCAAGACCAGGGAACTGCTGCAGGTCAGCCAACCTCAGTGTGACCTGACATAGGCCCTGGATGAGGGAAGGCCCAGAGAAGCAGTTTTGGACATCAGGATGGGTAGACGGTGACAGGCCAAAGGGGGAGGGTGGTGGCGTCATGAGGTTAGGTTCATGCTAAGATATATATACAAAAAGACCATTTCACCCTGGATGGCCTGAAACATATATCTTGGATTGAGAACAATCTTGGAATTTAATCGTTCTGATCACGAGGCCAGTAAATGGATAAAATAAATGCTGGAACTACCTATCTTCCCTTTACTGCTAAAAAGTTGGAGACCTCTGATGTTCCAGGGGTGTACTTGACACTACAAGCTGTAACCTTCCATCAGGGTGAGGTCTGGGAGAACATAGACCCTCCACCTGGGCCAAGCTCAGTTCTGTTGCTTGCATTCTTCGATTTCAAAGCACTAGGGAGGCACACCCCAGCTAAAACATTAGCTACCCTAGGATCATGGAGACTCTGGAAGATGTAAGTAAGGAAACACTGAGAACAGTTCCTCCAAAATCTGAAATGAAGCCAAGATGGCCACTCTTTGAACTTTTGTATTCAATATAGTGTTCTAAGTCTTAGCTAGTACAGTAAGACAAGAGAATGAAGTAAATGAGATTCAAATGGGAAAGAAAGAAGCTAAGTTACTTTAAAGTACAAAACATGAAACTCCATAAGGAAACCTCTGAGGCTTGGTAAACACTTTCATCAAAATAGCAAGGGTCCAAAATCAACATACAAAAATATATATATCACCCACTATCACAGTGACTCCAACCCTCACCTAGGACCACCGGCAGAACTGAGGGAGACTTCCATAGACTTCTGGAGCCTGTAGCAAGAAGGTTCCAGGAAAGTTCTATAGGAAGTTAGCTGGCTCCTATGCTCAGAAGCAAGCCATAACCTAGCCCCCAGGTGATCTGGGACCCCATTTACACACACATCAACACCTAGTGGCCCCAAGACTGAACTCCAAACACCATTCTGCTGATCTACAAGCTGACAATCAGGGATAACAACAAACAAAGATCTAAATGTTGACTCAACAAAGTTAGGGCAGATCCATACCAAAAACAAGACAAAACAAACACTACCAACAGCCTAATTTTGAGTACCCAGGTCTCATTGTAAAACACAAATACCAGAAATAAACAAGATACTGTGTCTCCTCCAAAACCCAGTATTCTCATAGTTATATTCCCTTGAAAAAGCAACTTATTTCAAAATAATAATTATGAACACGTTCAAGACTGACTCAAAGGGGATATGCATAAAATGTCAGAAGGAAGATCACAAAACCACAGTTGACTGACACAAAGGAAAAAAATTCAAAATCTGAAAGTGTAGTCTAGTAAAGAGCATTTTTGAAGACCCAACAAATAAAAATGTGAAATGAAAAATTCAGTAAGCCAAATAAGAGACTCCATGGAAAGCCTTGCCAATATAATGAGCGAGTGGAAAGGAGAGTATTGGTACTTGAAGAGAAGGATAGGCAGAGCAATCCTGAGCGATAAAAGGACTGCTGGATCTCAGGACCACCATCTGGATCTCAACTTATACCACAGGGCTATAGTAATAAAAACAGCACGGGACTGGTATAAAAACAGACTCATGAATTAATGGAATAGAGTGAAGACCCCAATTGAGCTCACACTCCCTCAGTCACCTGACTTTTGACAAAGAGGCCATCCATACACATTGTAGAAAAGACAGTGTTCTCAACAAATGGTGCTGATGAAACCAGATAGCTACATGTAAATGGATTAAAGGGGACCATTATTGTTCACTCTGCACAAAAATCAATTTTGGATGGATCAAGGACCTCAATGTAACCCTTGATACCCTGAAATAGCTAGCAAACAAAGTAGAGAATATGTTTCAATATCTACACACAGGAAAGAATTCTCTGACAGGACCCTAGTACTGTAGACATTAAGACTGGCAAACTAAATGAAAAAGCTGTGCAGCAAAGGATACCATCATTCCAGTAAAGAGGAGACTTGCAGGATGGAAGAAAATCTTTACCAACAATACATCTGACAGTGTTGAAACAAACAACCCAATTGAAAACTGGGGCACGGAATTAAACAGAATTCTCAAAAGAAGAAAAACAAATAGCCAAGAAGCACTTTTAAAATGTTCAACATCCTTGCACATCAGGAAAATGCAGACAACATTTGAGATTCCATCTTACTTACCTGTGAACCTGGAGAACTACAACAGTAGGTTGTCTGGCAAGATATGCTCACGGATACAGTAGTGACATGAACATTATCGGTGTGACCTACTAATCTGGCTGGATTCAAGGCCTGCTCCACATGATAAGATTTATGGGTATGGGTATAGGAGAAATTTTCAAATTTCCCAGCTATACTAGTCTTACAAATATGGATAAAGTACTCTAAGGAAACTTATCAGCGAAATACTATCATATCCACAATTATTGGTATCTCCTTCACAATGTCCAGGGAATGAAACTAGCATAGATATCCATCAACAGATTTTTTAAAATGTTGAACATGTACACCATGAAGTTTTGTGAAGCCATAACAAAAAACGAAATCATGACATCCACAGGAAAATGGATGGAACTGAAATCATTGGTAGGTAAATAAACTGTATTCAGAAATTCTCTTTTCCTTATATTCAGAACCTAGCTGAGAGAGGGCGGGGGCGGAGCTAGAAAGGGAACATGAAGGAACTAAAGAAGATCTTCATGGAGGTGAAGGGAGGATGTAGAATACATGTGGTGAGAATCAGAAGAGGCTCTACTGGCGGAGGGAAGGAAATCAGTCAGAGAAGAGATGATATGGGAAAGACAGTGGGGAGGGAACCATGTATGAATGAAATATTACACAACAGAATACAATAGAATAGAGCCCATTGCTTCTAATGCTAACATAAAAGTTAATCATAGAAATACATTTTATCCCAATTGTCTAAGACAAATGTTACCCGCGTGGATGGCTCTCTCTCTCTCTCTCTCTCTCTCTCTCTCTCTCTCTCTCTCTCTCTCTCTCTCTCTGTGTGTGTGTGTGTGTGTGTGTATGTATAACAACTTAACAGTCTCAACCTTATTTTATATTTAAAGGCAAAAGATACTGTTTCAATAATTCAATATGTGACAGAGTTAAAAACAAATTAAGTTTTCTCTCCTGTAGAATAAAAAATAAAACTTGACAAGACTGACAGGAAAGACATACTGATAAAATTGTGGCAACAGAAGAACTATAATTGAATAAGTCGAGGATAAAATTCTCTATTGAGCCTCTTAATAGAAATCAGACAATGTCTTAATTCTAAAGTTTATTCCAAACCCAACTGTGTTTATTGGCCACTCTCTTTGAGCTAGCCATACGTTAAATAAATCTGTCTTATGCCTGCATTTTAGTCCTCTTCTCTAGCATGTGAAACAATGATACAGATTCTGTGCAGGTCACAGAGTACTAGAGGCCAGAAGGGGAACCACCGTGACATCTTTATCTTTCTACAGATGGATACTGGGAAGTTCTCCTCAGAGAGTTTTGGTTTAGTCTGACTGCCAATACCTATGTTGGGTCCCACAAATGTCATTGTTTCACAGTCTTTGTACATCTAGGTTTTGTTATTTTTCGATTTGTACTGAAATACTTAAAGCTTCAGATAATGGAAGAACATTATGGCACATGCTTTAACCCCAGCTTGGGAGTCAGAAACTAGTGCATCTCTGCGACTTCAAGGCTGGCCTGATCTACATAGCAAGTTATAAGCCAACATGAGCTACGTGATGAGAACTTGCCTCAAAAAACTCATATTACTAAATTGTTTATGTGTGAAGAATCCATGCTATCTGATATGTATAAACTAGGCTTATACTTCCAAAACTCAGTTGGTAGCTCTAAAATAATCCAAGGTTCCACAATTTTTAAACTATTCTCTGTATAAAGCTTAGACACACGATTCTAAGGGGGGAAATCCTTATGTCCCTTTTAAGCAAAGTTACAGACAATGACTTTATCCTAAAGTTGATTTTGAATCCAAGACTGTGGGCATGACTTCTCCCCCCAGCCCCCGTCTTACCTCTGAAGCCCCTGGCCGCTGTACAGAGCTGTCAGAAGGCCACAGGGACCCTTCCTGGAGGAGAGAGGGAGAGAAGTGAGGAACATGAGATAAGAAAATCACGTGTTTCATAAGAAAACCATGCGCTTCATACAACATCAGCAGTAGCCCCCCCCCCCAAAAAATTTTAAACTCAATTTTTTGAAACAAAAATCACTTTGCTCTTTGGACAGTAGCTCACTTGTCTAAAACATGGAGAAGGAAAGAGCTGATATCATTCCACACCTCAACCCTAAGTGGAAAGTTGTAACCCAACAGCAAAATTAAAGACCTTAGATCCTGGTCTAATGGATTTGAAGTCACAAATACTGGTTCACCTATGTAACCACGTGCTTCAAATGGTCATCGAACTATACACAGTTGGTGCCTACACTAGGACAGTCCCTGGGCTAGATGAGCCTTGAGAGGCCTCCCCAGAAGAATGTATCATCGTGGCCTGCCAGGGCCAAATGCCACCCCCACCAACACCACACAGCCTGAAGTCTATGGCTACCACAGAGACACTACCCCCAATGCAGGTCAGTTCTCAACATTAATTACAGTTTCCAAAGCCTGGATGATCTTTCAAGTCTTCTGTTGACTTTATTCTTTAGACTGAATATTCACAGACATAATTTGATAAATAGGGGCTGTCTTTTCGAGAAATGTGTGGCAAGGGTCAGCCAAGATAGGACAATATTTACTGTCAAGCTTGCAGACCTGAGTCTAATTCCCAGAATCCAAATGGTAGGGAAAGAAATGACTCCAGAAAGTTATCCCTCGACCTCTGCACATGCACCTGGGCACACACACAAACAAATTTACACACATTCATACATTCATATATACATACATACATATACATATATACATACATACATATACATACATACATACATACATACATGAACATTTTAAAAACTGTTTGGCTAGATTATCAAGGTGACAAGCATATAACTTGATTATTGGGGCACCTAGTCTCCTGCACCATGTTTACAAAGCACTCCACGGTGATAAGCCTTTTGAGTTCAAATTATTGGCTATTTGCAAGAGTTTCTCGGTTTATTGTTATTGTCAGAGTAAGATATTCTGCAGGGGAAGACACCTGTACTTTTAGACTTCTGAGAATATGTATATTTGGTCTCTGGAGATTACTGAGTTTCCCCAAACTGCAGAATCCTAAGTAAAAACAGCCACGGTGAAACAGCCAGACCCCTCAGATGAAAGTGCACACTGTTCTTTCCTGTGGCCGGTGTTCCAACAGAAATACTCACTTCATGGCTAACCACATTGTTTTGTCCAATACATAAAACCTGTTCCTAAGATACTCACAGGACACCATGGATTCAGTAGCAAAAATATCAGCTGACCCAGCTGTTCGAAGGAAGTGTGGGCATTAGAGTCTGACTATAAAATTATGTAACAAATCAACTGATATGACACACCTGGCAATAGGCAAAGGCCCAAACTTAAATCAAATGGTGTGATTGATCAGTGCCCTCCCCAGTACAGCAAAGAAGTGACTAGCACCAGATTCGAGAGCACAAGTCCACTGGTGTTTCTGAGCTCCTCTAGCTACACTGCCATGAGCTGCTGCCTCTCTCTCTCTCTCTCCTCCCTCCCACGGCCCTTAGTGTCCAGCTCTAATCATTTAACGGCACCATGAAGAACTCAGGAATGAGGGCTTCCATAATCTCAGTGGCAATGATTATTCCTAGTGGCTTCATTTTCCTGACAATTTTCCAAATTGTCAGATCTGACCAAAGTGCTTACAGGAAGGAGCCCCTAGCAGCCTCTCAGACAATCCCCCTTACTTGACCTGTCATACCTGGCAGGTGCTTATTAAAACTCACTGGAATTACTTAGTGAGTTCACTACCTGGGGCTACCACCTATGAACCTCAGTGGGTGCCTAATAACATTCTGATAGAAGGCTAAGTTTGCTTGTCTAGACTTTATCCTTTCCCTGTTCACCCTGCCTAATCTTCTGCAACCATGGCCTCCTTTGTCTCTGAAGATAAGGCCTGTACAACATGGGGGACTCAGTGGTGTCCCCTCGTCTTAGGCATTCCTGCATGCACCTTTTGGAGCCTTGGCTGTCTACTAAGGATAACTATAACCACAAACCTCAGTGTGGAATCTGCACCCATACAAAGGTCCTAGTAGCAGGGAGACAAGGTTAGTTCCAAACAGCTTTGCAACTTTGAGGCTTATGATATGCTTTCTTCCCCCACCCCTTGGATTTTTTCCTATAATCAAATCATTGTGAATGAACACATTATTTTTTCTTCTACAGATAATACAATAATACAGTTCCTCACCTTTGCTCATCAGGGTAGGAAAACAGTTTTCTTCCAGGTCTACAAGACTCTGTGTGGGGAGAGCCTAGGCAGTTATAAACACACTGAGAGGCTTTCCTGTAACAATACCCCTCAGTCTCTGTCTATAAAAGGCCAATGACAGAGATGTGTGTGGGAGAGACAGACTGTACTTTTCTGTACATAGATACAGCCTCTGCTATTGTTTGAATGAAAGATGTTCCTCATAGACTCATGCATTTGAAAACATGCTCCCCAGCTGGTGGCACTGTTTGGACCCTTTAGGGGGCAAAGCCTTGCTGGAGAAAGGCTGTTACTAGAGGTAGACTTTGATGGGTTATAGCCTCACTCGACTTCCTGTTTTCTCTCTGCTTCCTGTGTGTAGAAAAAATGTGATCAATCAGTTCATACTTTTGACACCATGCCTTCCCCAGAATATAGACTCTCCCTCGGGAACCATAAGCTAAGCATTGTCTTTCTTAATTTACTTTTGGTCATGGTATTTTATTAAAGCAACAAATAAATGACTAATACATGTTATACTCTATAGTTTACATATAATAAACTATATGTATGTGTGCATCAGTGTGTGTGTGGATGTGTGTGTGTGTGTGTTAGACATATTTTGAATTGATCTAGAACAGTGGTTTTCAACCTTCCTAATGTCATGACCCATTAATGGAGTTTCTCATGTTGTAGTGACCCTTCCAACCATAAATTTGTTTTCTTGCTACATCACAACTGTAATTTTGCTACTGTTATGGATCATGAATATCTAATATGCAACCTCTGTGAAAGGCCTTTCACAACCCATGGGCTGAGAACCACTGGCCTAGAGCTTTAGCTGAGCCCTGGAACTTGTCTGCATGGATAACTTCAAGGAGCACAGCGTGAAGACTGGCTCACTGGGGCATCCTGAGAGTTTGGACCTTTTAGTCACATTTCTGTGAAAAGAGACACAGAAAGTTTTCAGGCTTAAAAGACACACATCTATTTTTTTCCTTTATATTTGAGAAACCACTTTCATGTTTCTCATGAAAACAGAAAACAGCCATACCGTTCCACAGATCCCATCTGTTTGACACAAAAACTTCGGCATCAGACAAGATGATTATCTGATCTCTCAGATTGGTGTCTTTATTACTAGAAAGAATACAAATTGTCTGTAGCACAAAGACTAATTTTTCCCCATCTGACACATTGGGCTATGAAGAGGTAAGAAATTGGTGTTCCCAAAGTGGTGCTATTTGGAGGGACAGGGAAGTAGTTTGGTCAAGAGAATGGGGTCATTGCGAACACACAATCAGTTATCTTATAAGAGGAGGCCAGAGAGCTAAGCAAGCTCTCCTCCCCCATATAAGATGTATAAGAAGTTATCCACCAGTCCAGAAGCAGGTCACACTAAGAACCTGATCGTGGTACCGTGTTTCACAGTGCTATCAACTCTGGTATCCAATATCCAGGATTGTGGTAAAGGAATGTCAATTGTCTGTAACCCATGGTGGTGTTTTACAACAGCCAAACCAAGACAGAATTTTAAAGTGTTAGCTATAACATTTACATTGTTTTTAAAATTTTAATTTTTAGATGTGTTATAAGATTAGGGTTCCTTACTATGGTTTTGTGCGTGGAGATCCAGCCTCCAACTTTGGTTTTGAAAAGCCTATTCTTTTCTAATTGAGAGCTTTTGGCATCCCTGTCGGCAATCTCTTGACCATCTTTGGAAAGGTTTGTTTCAGAGCCCTCTAATCTATTTCACTGGAACACATATTATCATCCTTTATTCCAGTATCACACTGTTTTAATTACTGTTGGCTTCATATTGATTTTTGAGGTCAAGAATTATGAGACAAGTTCCTGAATTTGTTGTTCTCCTTTAAAATCATTTTGGCTATTGATGCCCCCCAGGGATATCGTAGAAGTTGTCAGATGGATTTTTTTTTTAATTTCTGCAAAAAAAGCATCAATGGATTGTAGATATCTATGGATACTGAAGACTTTCAAAACTGTTAAGATGCCAGTGTTTTATTTATCTATATGGGATGAATTTCCATTTCTTTGCATCTTGTTTATATTTTTGGCAGCAATCAAAATCACTGTGGATTGATGGGGTTATAGACATTCTTAGACAATCTTATTAAAGAATACATCTTTAGTCTGTCTCTTCTGTTAATTTTACTCTGAACTATTAGTAAGTTTATTGTAACTGGAAATGCTTTCTAAAATTCTTTATAAAATCAGACTAACCACTGTTAAAGAAATGCAGCTGATTTATGAGGCCCAAATTTTGCATCCTGCTACTCTGCTAGATTTCATTTATTAGTTATAATGTTTTTTTCTTTGTTTCGGTAGACTCCTCAAGATTTTCTACATATGAGATCATGTCATGTGGTAACAGGGAACTTTTCTTCATCCTTTCCCACTGGGATGCTGTCCTGGCTATTTTTATATCAACTTGACACAAGGCTACAGTCATCTGAAAGAAGGTAACCGCCATTGAGGAAATAGCTCCATAAGATCAGGCCGTAGGCAAGCCTATAAAGCATTTTATAATTAGTGACTGATATGGGAAGGCCCAGCCCACTGTGGGTAGGGTCAACCCTGGTGCTATGAGAAAACCATGAGCAAGCCACAAGGAACACGCCTATAAACAGCTTCCCCTACAGCTTCTGCATCAGCTCCTGCCTCCAGGTTCCTGCCCTGACTTCTTCAGTGATAAACTGTGATATATAAGTGCAAACAAAATAAAATCTTCCCTCCCAAAGTCACTTTTGGTTATGGTGTTTCATGACAGCAATAGAAACCCTAACTAAGATAAATGTCTTTTTTTTTTTCTCCTGGCCAACTTTAGCTACAATTCCCAACAAATCCTATGTTAGATAAGGCAAAAGCAGCCATCTTTATCTTGTTCCTGATCTTAGAAGAAAGTTTTAGTATTTTACTACTGAGTATAATGTTGTCTGTGAGCTTCTCATAGATCAACAGAAGTTAAGGTGTTAAAGTTTCCCCTTCCCCCTCCACTTTGTCAAGTCATTTTTAGGTAAGGACGTTGAATCTTAAATAATTCCTCTGCAACCACTGAGATGATCATGAGTGTTCTTTCCTGCCTCTTCATTCTGTTAATGGAGTGTGTTGACTGATTTTTATATTCTAAGCCAGCCTTCCATTCCAGAAATAAATCACATTTGGCCATGGTGTATAATTCTTTCAAAATGATGCTGAAGTCAAGTTTCTGTTATTTTCTTGAAGACTTTTATGTCAGTATTCATAAAGGATACTGGTTTATGGCTTTCTCTTTGCTTTGTGTTTTCTTTGTCCTTCTTCAGTATTGGGACTGCTGGCTTCTTAGATTGAGTCAAGAAAACCATACCTACTTTTTCAGTTATTTGGGATGATTTGAAGAGAAGTATCAAGTCTTTCATAATTGGTAGAGCTTCCCAGTTCATCCATCTGATCTACCTGTGTCAGTAAGGTATCTTAGTTAAGAATTCCTATTGCTACAATTAAAAAAAAAGGCTACTGGTTTGTTTTGTGTGTCAACTTGACACAAGCTGGAGTTATTACAGAGAAAGGAGCCTCCCTTGAGGAAATGCTTCTGTGAGATCCAGCTGTAAGCCATTTTCTCAATTAGTGATCAAGGCAGAAGGGCCTTCTGTGGGTGGTGCCATCCCTGGGCTGGTAGTCCTTGGGTTCTATTAGAAAGCAAGTTGAGTGAGCCAGGGAAAGCAAGCCAGTAAGTAACATCCCTCATGACCTCTGCATCAGCTCCTGCTTCCTGACCTGCTTGAGTTCCAGTCCTGATTTCCATTGGTGATGAACAGCAATGTAGAAGTGTAAGCTGAATAAACCCTTCCCTCCAAACTTGCTTCTTGGTCATGATGTTTGTGCAGGAATAGAAACCCTGATTAAGACAGCTACCTAGGAAGAGAGGAGTTTACTTCAGCTTATAGTTCCATATCATAGTCCATCACTAAGGGCAGGCAAGGCAAGAGCTCAAGGCAGAACCCCAGAGACAGGAACTGATGCAGAGGGCATCAAGAAATGCCTCTTACTGGCTGTTCCTCATGTCTCAGCCTGCCTTCTTGTAACACCCATCACCAGCCTCAGGGTGAGCTGGGCTCTCCTAAATCAATCATCAATCAACAAAGCGCATGGCAGGCTTGCCCACAGGCCAATCTGGTGGGGCCATTTTCTCAACTGGGATTCCCTTTTCCCAAATGATTCTAGCTCGTGTCAAGTTGACATAAATTAGCCAGTATAGAAGTGCATTCGTTATTTTTCTTGGCTAAAGAAACTTAAGGAAGAAAGACATATTTTTGGCTTGTGTTGTAAGGGGAAGCATCCATCCTAGCAGGGAAGCTATGACAACAGGGTCAGCCCGTGCCTATGGCAGGGGGAGCTAGCCCATACTGGGAAGCTAAGGGAAGGGCCCGAAGCAAGTCTAGGCTCTAAAATTCAAGAACCACCCATAGCAAGCCATTCCCTCTATCTAGGCATCATCAAAGAGTTTACAGCCTCCTGAACGTGACATCAGATAGAGACCTTTTGCTCCAGTGCATGAAGCAGACCATATTAGAGGGCTTTTACTCATCTCTCCTACCTCCTTACTACTTAGAGGCATGTTCAGATTTCCTTTCTTCACAAGGCAGTTTTGGTAAGATGTTTGTAACCATTTGTCTGTTTTATCTAGAGAGTCCAATTTGTGACTATGTCATTCTCTTCATCTCTATACATCTTGGATAATGCTTTAAACCAGGAGAAGGCAGTCTGTCGTTGTGACTTGCCTTGAGCTGCAGGGCCAGAGCCCGTTGCTTAAGTCCACATGTACTGTGACCCCGTGTGAGGGCAACCTCGTAGCTTGGACTTGCTTATGCTTATGCTTTCAGCTAACCTCTCCTTACTAGCTGCAGGGAACAGTGGGAACCACCATTGAGACCACTGCTTGGCATTCTGGCTTCTCTTTAAATGGGTCCTTGCAGTGATGGAGTGTCGCATTTGGCTTCAAATCATTGAGTATCTATTTCTCCACGTGCTCCATGGGGAGAATTTCAAAGCAGAGGTAGAAGTGATTTTCAGATAGTCAGCAACATCTTTAGTTTCTGATAAGATACTTCTCTTTCCTGTTCTTTTTTTCTTCAACTTTTTTTCTTCAACCTTTCTACAACTCAGATCGGACTATACTGCCTTTTGCCCTCTAGGGGGCAGTAACAGCTTAGAACTCAGCACCTCTACATGGCCACACAGACTCTGGCAGGCACAGCCTCCTTCATTCCTCCTTGGGAATCTATCATCAGACTTTTTAAGACTCCTAACTCCACTCAATCTAGGGCACATCCCTTAAGAGAACAGACAAATCTTCCAGGAAGATCTGTTGGGAGGGAGGGAGGGAGTGTGGGTCCCTCCCCTTTGTAGATAATGCAGAGGATTGAGAAAAGAAGCCACCAGGTGTTTTCCCCAGCCTAGAGGGGCCTGGGGCAGGGGGACCACCACACTCCAATAAAATCCAGCCAGAAATAAGAAAGCTTAGGAGACAGGAAGACTTTTCGGCTTTGGCAGGCTTCCAGCTCCCGTCCCTTCTTTGCTCAGAGGGGATCGTTTTACTCATGGCCCAGAGCTGGCAATGGGCTAACTTCTAGCCAGAAACCAGCCCTAGCATGGAGGGCTTGCAGTAAAGGCCACCTGGAATTTCAAAATAATTGAGAAACATTTCCTACAACCACACCAAGAAAAAAATTACCATATGACTTATGGTAATACTTTATAAACTTAAAAGGTTACTAAAGTCTTATTTATTTAATATGGGGGTCAGGGCCTGAGTGGATCAGTGGGTAGAAGGTCTTGCTGTACAAGTGTGAGGATCTGAGTTCTATCCCTGAAATACACAGTGACAGGGGAGAACTCCTGAGAACTGTCCCCTCACCCTCTACACGTGTCGTGCTATAGGATCCTGCCTATAATAATAAATACAAGTTTAGACTTTCACGAGCATTCTTTTAACATGCTATTTTTACATATTGTGCGTCAATTCAAACCATTGCCAAACTAGTTCCCTCGGGTCTAAAGATGATCAGAAGAGTATTGGATTTGCCTTCATCTTTTGTTATGTGAAAAGGGAATTTTTAATTTTTAAAAGAAAGGGTCTCTGGAATTCAGGTTGGTCTAGATTCACCATACATACATTTCTCATCATGGCTGTCTGTAAGATTTCTTTTTACTTTTATTTATACATGTGTGCGTTGAGGGAGGTATATATCTTATATATGCAGGTAAGTAGATGCCAGAAAAGGGTATCAGATCCCGGGAGTTGGAGTTACAGGCAGTTTTGAGCCCTGCTACGTGAGGGCTAGGAACAGAATCCAGGTCTTCTGAAGAGCAGCAAGTGCTCTTAACCACTGAGCCATCTCTCCAGCCCTTCATCATAGGACAATGCAACTGAGGTACCATTGCCTCCATTGCCTTCCAGAAGCAGCATCGGTTTGTTGTGAGTCCTGTCTGATCTTTTGTGTGGCTCACCTTGTGACTTGGAGAGCATCACCTTCCCAAGTCACCTGGCTGCGCACCAACCTGGTACCTACACCAGCACTCAGCCATCCACAGGACTTCATTCTACAGGGATTGCGGATGATGCCAAAGCTCAAATCTAACCTCAGAAAAACAAACAGAAAAACAAAGACATCATGGAGAAGAGGAAGAAAAGAGTTTTCCTTTCCTACTAAAGATCTGTAAGCCCCGAAGGTAATGCTAAGGCTATTCTGAGCAATGGTGTATTAAGGGGGTGTGAGTTACTCACATGGCTTTCAAGGTAAACCAGACTATTAAAAATGTCCATGTAAGCTGCTTCGGAGGGGAACTGGCTGCATCCTGACCATGCTGTGCTTTGCACCTTCCCATACTTGAAGGGATGCATTGTGACTTTGAAATAATCTGGTCTAGGGCTCCAGACAGATAGACCAAAAGGATAAAGCCCTGTCAGTGGCCACCTGGCAGCTGAAGCTCTTCCTGCCAGACAGTATAACTGGCAAGAGGAAGCTGGTGTTGAGAATACAGGAGTAAACACTGCCCTGCCCTGTCTGTCTGCTCGGTGCTTAGGGAGTGGAGAATAGAGGCTGGGCAACATGGACACCAGCTCCACCTGGTTTAAGGGTGTGGGGATATCACTGTCAGGGAAGCCACGCCTGGACATCATCTTCCATCCCATCAGCTCCGCCAGACCGTCCTCTGCCACACTTCTTAGGACTGTAACAATGGCATTGTTTAGTAAAGACCCTACCTAAAATAGTTTCTTCCTTCATTTTGGAAATACTTTTCTAAACACACTCTAATGTAGGTAGAAAAGAAAGAAGCAGTCTTTGGTCTCTTTGGGGGAAAATAGAGATGTGGCAGCCAGCACCCAACTCCCTGTGCCCTTCTCTGGTTCTCTTTCTCAGAATCCAGGGAGACAAAAGAAATGGCCTCTAGTAAAGCTGGACTGCTAGGCAGATGCTTCCTTGTCCTTCCCAAGCTGCTGGAGCAGAGTCTCTGTGCAGAAGCCCAGACACCTGACTCTGCACAACTGATCAGGCTCCTGGAGCAGCTGGTAATGAAGAAATGTGTGCTGTAACTCTTCTCGTTAACTTTTAAATTGGAATTTATGTTTCTACAAGTCAAGAGTGGCTCGATATATACTATCTCATATGGCTCAAACTGAGTAAAACTCCTGCTCCTGCTCTGAAGCCAGCCACCTCTGCATGCCTACCGACCACAAACCCTGGGCTGTCAGGATGTGGTTAGCAGGACTCACCAGGCAGGCATACAGCTGTCAGAAAAGACCTCTCAGAGCCCTCCAACTGGAAAAGCCTGTGGGGATTGCATATCAGATATTTACATTATGATTATGATTTACAACAGTAGCAAAATTACAATTATGAAGTAGCAGTGGAATAAGTTATTGTTGGGGGGTCACCATAACATGAGAAGCTGTATTAAAGGGTTGCAGCATTTAGAAAGGTTGAGAACCATTGGCCTAAACAATTCTGGTGAATGTCCCTTAGGGTTGGGTCTGGAATACTTAGGCTCTTCTATTGTTTTCTGGTTATTTGGTAGTTTAAGATAGTGGAAAGCAATCTAGAAGGTCTCTAAGCTCTAAGCCACACAAATGAGGCACTTATAAACATATTGAGGGGACTGGAGAGATGGCTCAGTGGTTAAGAGCACCAACTGCTCTTCCAGAGGTTCTGAGTTCAATTCCCAGCAACCACATGGTGGCTCACAACCATCTGTAAATGGGATCTGATGCCCTCTTCTGGTGTGTCTGAAGACAGCTACAGTGTACTCAAATAAATAAAAGAATAAATAAATCTTTAAAAAAAATAAACATGTTGAGGTTGCCTTGAGAAAAACAAAAGTGAGATTTGTGTCACAAATCTATCTCCTGCTGCTGGTCATCATTTGAGCCTTTACTTTTTCCTTTAATTAAGCCTGAGCTACTCCCTTTCATTTTTGTCCAGTGACTTTCACTGGCCAGTATGATCCCATTCCCAGGCAGCCCTGACACACACATTTCAGAGGGAGGCTGACAGGCCTCAGGTCCACAGAGCCCTCCTCATACTTCAAACCTGCATTGTCTCAAGCAAAGAATGAAGGGACGCGGGTTGTTGGCAATGGGAGAAAGGAAAGTTATGGAGGGAAGGGCAGCATTTCTCATCTCTGTAGAGTCCTTCAAGGTTGTGCTGTCCAGAGAGGGAGGACTCATGGACTGAGAACAGCTGGACTGCCATGTCTTCTCACAGGACTGTCCCCAGCAATCGAGGCCAGTCAAGCTTTTGAGATTCTGTTCTCAGCATTCTCTAGTTTGATTTCTGCTGTTGTAAAGACAAACCAAAACAAAACAAAACTCACTCTGACCAAAAGCAATGCGGGGAAGAAAAGGATTTAGGTGCTGTACACTTCCAAGTCACAGTCTGTCTCTGAGGGAAGTGTTAGGGTAGAGACTCAGGTAGGAGCCTAAAGCATGGAGGAATATCATTGCTGGTTCTGTCACACTCATGCTCAGTTAACATTCTTTTACATCCCGGGAGCATCTGCCTAGGAATGGTACCACTCATCACGGGCCCTCCTGCATCAGTTAATAATCAAGACAATCCTCACAGACCAATCTGGCAAATCTGATCTAGGCAATTCCTCAGCCCAGCATTTCCTCTCCGATGACTGACACTAGGCTATCAAACTGACAATTAGATCTAAGGAGGACAGTAATTTCATCCTGGCTTCTCCTTTGGATCAAAGCAAAATGCCCACTAATGAGAAGAGGGGTGTCTCACACTTCCTCAGCCAGTTTAAGATGAACACAGCATTATAATCCCACTAAAGATCTCACATGGCTCCGTAATATGGAGGCAAAAGACCCCAAATGTTAAGTATCTCTGCGACACTCAAGTTCCCCTCTGAAAGGTTGCCAGGGACCTTCTGTACCTACATGCTGTCAAGTAACAGGGTGTCTAAGGTACTTGCCCATACTGCTAGGGCAGGTAATCCTGAGGCTGTGGGTGCTAAACAAGGGCGCTTCAGGATCTAGGAACAGGGCTTGGATAACAGATATGATGCCACAAGACAGAGGTACAGTGGACTTACACATTCATCCTCACTTGCCACTCTGTCCCAAGTTCCACTAACCAACATCCCATCCAGGGGCAACCTGGTCAAGTGATGTGAAAATGAGAGAGCAGAGCATCCTCTCCTCTATGGTGTGACTGCCAAGCTTCTGCTAGCTCTTGGCGGGAAGATGGTGAACACAGATTATCATATTGATAGGCCAAGGGAGGCAACCTGGACAAGCAACTAGAAGCTGTCCAGACTGGGTAATCACTGAATTACAGGAGACGATGGGTCCTCATGCACACTTCATAAACACAGGGACTGAGTTGGCCTAAGCATTCTTGGTAGGATCAAGAGGGTGGTAGTGGAGCCCTGACCTCAGCCAAGGATGAGAGCTGGCTGCTCTTGCCTGGTTGCTTTGCTGTCCTGGCGATGATGAGATCCAGGGAAGGGCGGGATGAACAGAGGTAGAGGGAATATGGCTAGGGAAAGTGTCTACAGGCAGAGTCTCCAAACAGCTATGTCCTGGTGATACAGGAGAAGTATGCCCTTCACAGCAGCCAGGAGCACTGTGGTCAGGAGATGGTGGCTCTGTCATCAGTGTGCCTGGGCAGGTGGTACTCAGCACTAAGAGGTCAGTTTCTCTGGGTCACCTGTTGTGGAGACTCTGTGCACTATAGGATGATCAGACTATCTCTGTAGCACTGCATCCTTGGCTGTAACACCGTCCCAGCCTCTCCAGGATATCCCCTAGCTGAGAGTCAGATGTATAAAGGAGTGCTCTGCTTTTCCAGCCCTCGTAAGCGAGCAACAATCCAAGGAAGGGGTTGGGTTGGGGGAGCAGAAAGGACAGAAATTCAGGTGTGTGGAGAAAGAAGGAAGGTTTGTTCCCTCGGCATTCACTTTATCTCTCTTTTAGAACCATAAGCTATGCGGATGTTCCTACTCAGGAAGCAGAGCCATAGTCTGAGAGCAAATCACCCCTGTTATGGTGTTGAAAGACACCTTGAATTTTATGAGGCACGGAATAGAGCCCAGCCCTAAGTTTGGCAATATCTACAGTTGTGATTAACAGAGAAAGAATAGGTAAGCCCTGGGGAGGGATGACACTCAGCTCTGGATCACTCAGAGAAAAGTGACAAGAGTTACATGGTAGCTTGGGAGTGAACGGCCACACTATTCTCATGTCTGCTTCATAAACACAGGTACAAAAGGCATGCCTCTCTCCAGGCTCACCCTTGACAGCAGACCCCAGATCTCAGCACACAGCTTACACCTGCTAACAGGGCCGCCCTCGGCAGGTAAAATTCACCAATTCCTGACCATCTTCGTTGCTACTCAGTGTACATCCTGGAAGGAGCTCTCAAAGTCACCTTCCCACTTTCCAGAAAAGGGAGGCCCTGCCAGTAAGCATGCTACCGCTTCCTGGCCAACGGTCTCCATGCTCCCAGAGAGACCAGCACAGGGTAGACCATGAGGTAAGGGAGAAGCCCTTTTCCAAGTAAAGCCACACGAGAACTTTGTTTCTTGCCACAGTCAAGTTGTCTTTCTGCTATACCTCTTGGTTATACCTTGGTGTGTACGGCCAGGATACAATGCCTAAGGGCAGTGACAGCAAGAGAGCTTAGTGCTGGGGCTGCACCGTGGAGACACAGATTCGCTGGGAAGCTGTCTATCCCCTCAGTCTAGGCAAGTCCAAGAAGAAGACCAAGGGAGGGGCCTAGACAAGGGACCTATACTGGAACACTGAGTATCTGGGGACTCCCGGAGCACAAAGTGCAAGACAGGACGATGGGATATTTTAGATCTAGAAACTATGCTAAGTCTTACTTAGGGAGTAGAGCTAACACCCAGGACTGAAGCATTGCTGGTAATTCGCACATACCTGAGTGTGTTGGCCTAGTGTTTGGTGGTGATGTGGGAGAGTTGGACCACATCTGCTAACGAGTGGCTGCTACCCACAACCATTATATTAAGGCAAAGACCCTGTGAGGCCCTATAGTAACTGCTGCAACGAGATTTTCCTCATCTGCTTTCTTTGAGCTCAGGACTTTGGATTTGTTCTCTCTTTTGAGATCTGAACTGTCCTTGCATAATGAACCATACTGTCAGGGATGGAAGTCGTAGATACAAGCCATGGACAAGCCCCAGAAAGCCATGGTGGTGTATAAAGATATAAACCAAGCAGGCCCAGAGGAGCTGGTGGGCAAAACTGGGAACCGGGAGAGACTGAGGAAGGCAGCAAGAGAAAATGAGGAAGTTGACAGGAAGTAGGACTGTTAGGCCAAATCCTGTCTGCCACCATTGTCCCAGTCTGGACTTCAGCTCTGAGTTGGATATAGCACAAACACAGGCCCTTCCTGTTCCCTGTTGTGCTTACCTCTGTCCCCAAGAACCACCAAGCCATTAGGCTCCCTGGGCAAGCATGATGCTGCCCTGTTGAGAGCTGTCCCAGCCATAGCTACCACTCCACACTACCCATTACAATGGTTCTACCCCACACTCACAACAGCCTCTCCTAAGGCAGGCCTCCCTTGGGAAGTGACCAGGCATCTCTGGTTACTAATAAAGGACATTCCACAAAGTATGCCTCCCCTGCTACTCAGAAAAAGATGGAAGAGGAAAACTAGGTACCTCCTATGTCCTACACTGACATTAAGAAGCAAGGTAAGGTGGTGATGGGATAGAGGGTTTGCAGAGGGGAAACTGGGAAAGGGGATAACATTTGAAATGCAAATGAATAAAATATCCAACTAAAAAAAAAACTAAACTTGACTAAATGCACTATTTCCATGTCTCTTGCTAAAAGTCACCAGAATTTATGTACAGGTTACAAAACAGGTGGAGAACATGATGTCCCAGCAGCCCATGGCCTCCCAAGTTTGATTATGGCTTAGCCATGCATCACATTGTTTTATGAGGAGAGGCAAGAGGTTGAGGGCAAGAGATTGAAAGTTCTAAGGAGTGCAAACTGAGGCACCTCACTGGACGGCTTGTGGCACCCCACATACCCCGTTCACCTAAGGAGGCACACATCCCACTGTCCCCTCCAGCTGGTTCACATGGGAGAACTGCAGACACATCTGCTAATGTACGAAGACATTACTTATCCCTGGACCAACTCCAGGACCAGATCCAAGTAAAGCTCTCTATATAATGTAGTGCTGCCTGAATGAAGCCAGACACACAAGAGAAGGCTTGGGCGTGAAGGCCAAGGCTAGCAAAACTAATCAGGGCTAATGGCCAGTAATCAGGCTACAGAGACTTTCATAGATGAAAGACCTGAGCAAGCTGTTGGCGGGATTTATGTCACTTTTCTGGCTGGATACTGAGTCTACGTGAGAAGTCACTGAACCGTATGCATACAATGTGTGCAGCAATGTGCACACTTTTCCGGGTTAACCTTCAACCCAAATCCCTGACACCTCTGTGTCACAGTGAGCTGACAGGTGGGCTATCCTGCTCTCTAGCCCTTGCCATACCCTGTCTGGGTTTGTAGCTCCAGAATGGAGCCCAGGGTCATGCCAGATGGCCCAGGCCCATATACTTACCGGCTGCAGCCCGTCTTCCTGTCTCTGGCTCTGGTTGGGGCGGTTGATGAAGGAACGTGTGGAGACTTTGTAGTGGTTCAGTAGGCATACAACGACCACTACCATCACCGTCACCACCACGACAATGATGAGGACCTGTGCAAATTCCAGCTCCGCTGCAAAGAAGAAGAAGTATTGTGAGCAATTGCCTGTGTGATTTTTCTGACTAAGGTTTCAGCAGCTGCAGGCAGTCATGACCCCTCCCAGACATTGGTGAGGGAGACAGAAGCTATGCCTACACTTTGGAGAAGAAGAAAATGCAGTCATAAAACTGGTGCGTGGCTGGGCCCGGGGTGATGCTTGAACTCTGCCTGCAGATGCCGTAGGTCACTTGCAGGGCTCTGGTATTATAACTTTTTGGACAAAGGAAGATTCTGGGAGTGCCCTGTCTCACAGATCTCTGTTGCTCAGCTTGGTGAAGTTTGAAGACCTGGTTTTCAACCTGAAGGCCTTAAGAAAATGTTTTGCTGGCTTTACCAGACAGCCAGGGTTTTGGCTATAACTTTCCTCACTGACACAGTGGAGTTCAAGGTCAGCCCTATGAGCTCACCACAGGCAGCTGTTAAATTGGCACCTGTTCATGTTGGGCCAACCACAGGACAGCTCAGACTGTCTCTTCAATTCCCTTCCTGTCAGGCAACACCCACCATCTCTCCACTCCAGCAGAGTTGAGAAAGTCTCTCAGGACTGAGGCTGCCCCTACTACCACACCTACATAACCTCTCCAGAAAATGAACTCATCTCTCTGGTTGAGCCAAGTTTCTCAGAGTGCAACTGTGCATTAAGGAGAAAATAAATACCAAGAGGCCAGCTTTAGACCCCAGTCCTGGGAGGATACGCCTTTGTAAATGACTTAGAAAGCACATCCCCATCCTGCAGGCTCAGTGTCTGAGTGGTAAGGTTCCCAGTTCCAGCGCTAACATTACAAATGAGTTTCGCCTGTTATTAATGCATGTCTGGAGTCCCTCCCTGATTCAGCATTTCTGCCACGATACTGAGCTGAGTGTACAGTCAGTGTTTCTCATGACACTATGATCATAAGTCTGCTGTGGCTTACATTGCATTCTCAGTGTCTAGCATGTGGTGGTGCCCAGCAGGTAGTTAAATGACTTCAACAGGAAAAGGAAGAACAAAGACTGACTCAGGAACATACTCAGGCCTAGAGGAAGTGCTCATGTCCATGACTCTGAGGGGGCCTTCCCTGAGGACAGCAATTACTGGCAAGACAGATCTCCACTGGCTTCAGGGGACAGTAAGAGAACCTGTAGGGCTCTGGGAATCTTTGCCATCCATCTAGTCAAAAATCCAAAGACAGACACCTATGTACACAGCATGAAGAAGGCAGGGAAGTTCATTCTGTGCAGGCCAAAGTGAGCTTAGAAATGAAGATGGAATCTTAAATTTGACCAACTTCGTATTTTACAAAGAAACAACAGAGTGGTCACAAACTGCTCTTCAGGTTAAAGCAGGACCTCACATTTACCAGTGTTTCCTTTTGTCAAAAGATCATGTTGTTTAACAGACTCAGAGCAGAAAGAAAGGGATTACAGCCATAAGACAGCCATGAGGACCTCTGGTTAACCCTTCACTTGACTGTTCTTTCTACATTACGTTTTCCTGAACATGAAAGGTTATGAAGATCAAGTTGTATTTTCTGTGGCTATGTGCCTGTGAGTACAGGTGCCTGTAGCTGTCAGAAGAGGGCACCAGATACCCTGCAGCTGGATCTACAGATGGTTGTAAGCTATACAACTTGGGTGCCAAGAACTGCCCTTTGGTCCTCTGCAAGAACATGTGCTCCTAATGGATGAGCCATCTCTCCAGCCCCTTGCGACTTACACCAATTTAATAGGCAAACCTGTGCACATGCCAGGAAAGATGACCAAACCAGGTACAAACCCACTCAACACTGAAGAGGACAAGGCAGGAAGATGCTGAGTTGAGGCCAGCCTCTACGACTATGGTTAGACCCTGTATAAATCAAGCATAAATAAGTACCTTATCTTCTATTTATTTATTCTTATTTTATATTGCATCTCCTCCAATTGATGGCAATTTCTGATCCTTTTCTGGAGCTCTGGTAATTTATGCTTCCCTTTCTTATAATTAATTTGCATTAGTCTATTTGTAGTTTTTTCATAAACTTCTGATGCATTTATGAGAAATATTTATACTTTATAGCTACAAGATTTTGTTTCATGTGTTACAAACTCTTATTTCTGTAAATTCTTCTGTGAGTTTCTCTACAGATGATCTTTTTATGGTATCAACGGTCCCTACTCACCTCTCTGTGGCTAATATTCCCCAAACTTTTTTTTCCCTTGAAGAACTTTTACTTTGTTCTTCCATGTTTAGATCTTTATTTACATTGCATTTTATACTTTGGGTCCAAGACAGCACAGGGAGTTCTGAATGAAGTGATCTAATAACCCATTACTTCAAATTCCAAGCAAGGGTGTATAAGATCTCCACTGTGTAAACAGTACAGAGCATTGCTCCCTTTGAAAGAGTCCCACTTTCTTCCTTTTCATGAGAACTGATGTTTCTTAGCCTCCATCCCAAGCTCTCCTGTAAAGCTGCCTCATACACTCACGGGAGCTGCCCTGCCCTTGCTGAGCTGTCTGCAACTGCACAGCTTGCCCTGAGGTTTCAAACATGAGCTCAGAGCCCTGGCAGGGATGTCTAAGGCACCAACGCTTCCCAGCAACATCAGGAGTCCACAGGTACCAGAGCATCAGGAAACTAAGACATATGTGGTAGGATGGGGTTTTGAAGCATAAATAGGATCCCTGGAGGTGGACTAAGGCAATCACCCTAACAGTAATACCCAGGGGCAACCTGGGGCAACAGGAGACTGATAAGAATCTGAGCCACTCAGCCCAGGCATGAGAGACAGCTCTTCTAGCAGACAAAAATGAAATCCAGGGTGCCCGGTCCCTAAGGTCAGAATCTTAACAAGTCCTGGCTAGCAGCAAGGACATGTCAGGATCCCTACACTGCTTCTTAAAGCCCCACCCAATTTACATCAGGGTCTCTAGGTGTAGGACCCATAGCACAACACTATAGGTACAGGGCTAGGGTGGGAGAGATGGCTCAACAAAAGCCCAACTATCTGAGTTTGATCCCTGGAGGAGAGAAATGACTCCTCAAAGTTGTCTTCTGACCTCCATATGTCTGTCGTGGCATGTACATGCTGATACAGACACCCCTGTCATACATATGCATGCATGAGATAACATCAAATTAAAATATTTTAAAGTCTACCTACTCTTTGAAGTTGGGGCGAAACAGTCAACGAGAACAGATCATTTTCTCATTTAAGTTGCAAGAGATAGAAAAGTAAAACTGGGAAAATAGGAAGAATAAAAATATCCAGCACTAGGGGATTCTCAAAGTGAAAACCATTAAACAGGGGGTGGTCCCCACGGATGAGGGAAGCTCAGGGTCCTGCTCTGTGGAAAACTGACTCTCGTTGCCCTCCGCACCTCCCTTCCCCATTCCCCAGAAGTCAGGCATGCCACTTATTTTAAACAGAAGCCTCTGTCCCAAATCTCACAGCTTTTCTTTATGTGGTGGGGGACAGGGAGGGGACAATGGAAGGGAGCCCGGCAAGCACGCCACCAGATGTTTTGCTTTTGCTTTTGAGGGGTCGGTTAGGAATAGGACACCGAGAAGAGAATAAATTATGAAAGAAATATTGAGATGGGAATACTTTCTAAGCCCACAGGAACAGCAGCATTCTGAAAGGTAATAGGATGCTTTTGAGGGCTGCCAATGTTTCCTGTGTTCTGAGCACGGCCCGCTGGTCAGGTCTCCCTTGGTTTCAATACGAATATCAACAGAAGTAAGGCACACAAGTGAAGGACTGGAGGTTAAACCCATTTTCCAAGCTCCTGTTCCTTTTTCGGGACTGTAGTTCAAGGTGTAGTGCATGAGTCATTGCCACCCAAACACCAGAAATTTAATAATAAATTCAAAGCTTACAGGAAGGGATTACAGCGCTTCGCTTTGTTATGGTAAAAACAGTGCCAATGACGATAGTGATGACAGCATCTCTGTGTAGCAACATCTCCAAGAAACTCTAAGCCGTACAGAGGGGGACTGCGGGAACAGGTCAGAGCCATACAGAGGGGGACAGCAGGAACAAGTCTGAGCCATACAGAGGGGGACAGCGGGAACAGGTCTGTGTGGAGCAGGCTGATCTGTTCCTTGGTCCAATGGGGCCCTGGACTGAATCATACTGGAGGCATGAATGTCTGGACTATTTTTAATGAACTCTGGGGAGATGTGTTTGTACTACCCTTGGGTTCCTAATATAACACTCACTTCTATTTGTGGGATGGCTAGCACCATCTTCCATTCAGCCTTCCTTCCATGAATACATCCTCATCGGCCAAAGTCAAGGTTTCAAAATGTTTAATTAGTTCTAAGTTCCAGATGTGTGATATGTTCCCTCACAGACAGCCTATAATGGAAGAACACAGCGTGGGCTCTGTGGTGAGCCCTTCCTTTCACCGGCAAAACAGACACCCGGGCAGCGTGTGGGAAAGTGGCCATGAAAAACACTTATGTCATTTGCCACTCCTCACAGATCTCTGAGGGATTCCACTCCCAACCTTACCAATGGCAGCCTCTCCAGTTCACTCCCACTTACTGCTCAATCTGAGAACTCAGAGCCTGGAAGATGACCAGTCTGCCACAAGATCCCCCCATGCCCACCCCAGGCAGCCCCTTCCCAGCATACCCTTCAAGTCCCTGCTACTTCTGGAGGCACAGAGACCAACCTTCTCCCAGTGGACTGGTCTTGTTTGGTTTCTGCACAATGAACTTGTGTCTGCACTTCCTTCCCATGTCTGTTCTGCTCAGCAGAAACAGGTGTAGAGATAAGATGACAGCCACAGAGGCGAGTGACTATTAATGTTTCCAGGACACCTGTAGATGTCTGAATGCTCCTATAGTCTGTAAATTCTTTCCCAAATCCTAGACCCAAACAGCACTGGTAGCAGAAAGGTGGATGGAGCAGGAATTGGAATCTATTTAGCCTACAATTGCCTTGAGCTCGTGAACTGTTAGTACAAAAATACTCTTGGCGATTTTAATAGTTGAATGAAAATTCACTTATTAAACACCACAGCTGAGAATCGATATTCAGCTTCTGGGACAAAAAATGACTTTACAGCCAAAAGTTCAGGCAGCCAAAAACAAGGGCTATAGCTTATGATTAGATCGTATTTTTAAAATTTCATTTTCCTTTGTGGTCAGTTGGTTATGCCAATTTGTCTTTTAATGACAACAACAAAAGGGAGAAATTAAAGATAGAACTACAAAGACAGCCAAGTTTTTGTAACTGTTGGCTGTATTTTCCATTATAAATTCTCCTCTGACCCACTGATAACAGGCTCCTGACCTTTACGTCGCTTCCTATAAGCATGGACCCCATTCCGTACTGACACTCCTTTTTAAGGTTTTTCTTCTGAGCTTCTCTCATAGACTAAGCCCTGGACTATATAGCCTGTCTGTCCATAGCACACAGATGTGAAGGGGTTGCGTATTACATACAAGGTGAGCAGGCCCAAGGCAGGGACTTCAGTTTCCTAATTTGTTTGTACACTATCTGGCATGGAACCATATTCTGGCAAACATTCACCAACAACTTTAATAATGTTAACATTTTGCCCAAGATTTCCATATTTTGTACCCAAGTACCCAGCACAGATTGTCACCAGAAAAGAAGGCTGATGGTTGCTCTAAGGTATCTGCTTATATCATCCTACTATATCCCTATATGTATACAAGGCAGTTTGTATAATAAGACTGGAAGTGGTACCCTATGATCCATCAGTGGAGAGGATAACAAGAGGACACCTTCAGTCCCAACCAAGCGCCTGCCATGGCACGGGTAGGCTGAGAGCAGAAGCCAGAGATTAGAGTAATAAATCCCCAGAGTACAGACTCTGCAAGTCTGTCCAGCTCAGGTAGCATCGAAGGCCAAAGCTGCCATCCAGTAGGGCCGCTTTCTCCACATACGTCACAATCTAGAATATCCTGATATCTTTATGAAAAAAAAAAACCACCCCATGTTGCAATCAAAGATAGGTGACAAATTTTTCTTAAAAACAAAAACAAAACAAAGCAACAGAGGAGTAAGAATATAAGCATTAGAAACCTTTAAAAAAAATCCATCCCCTGCTTTGCTATAAATGGGAACTGAAAGTGCATAGAATCATATACCTCCCCTTATAGGAGTCATTTAAAATCCACCCTCACATCACCTCCACATTATTAATTAGGAAAGTATCAGAAGACATACAGCTGCACACAGAGCTGTCATATTCATGGTTTCAAGCTTGGCTCCTAAGTGCTTGCTAGCTGGCAGTCTGTCTGCCTTTCACTCTCTAGCTTCCATCACTCCTAGAGTCCATTTCTGTTTCCCATTATCTCCTATTACCCTGATAACCCAAAAACCTAGTCAACAATCCGATCGCATTAAAAGAGATACTTTTTTTCTTTTCTTCCAAATGTTAATTGCAACAACTTGGGGGGGGGAACCACTGTCAGTCAGAAAGGGAAATTTTTTAGGGCATATGAAGGGGGTGAATATATATAAAACACATATGACACATATAAATTTATTTGTATTTACATGTCTCCATCCCCTGAGAGTAACAAGATAATTGCAAACCAAAAAAGATAGAAAAGATAGAAAAATCTCCCTTAAGATCCTCACCTGACAGAGCCAACGGACTTCTCTGAGGCAAAAGAAACTTTTTTTTTATTGAGGCAGGGACTTCTGTATCCCAGGTTGGCCTCCAACTCACTCAACTCACCATATAGCTGAGGAAAATCTTGAACTGATCCTCCTGCCTCCACCTCTCAATTTCATGGGATGTGCCACTATTGCCAGGTTTGAGGGAAAAAAAAAGTCCTGTGAAGGACTTAACTGCTCTGCTGAGCTCTGCTCAGACCAAACTCTAAGGGAAAACACACACACACACACACACACACACACACACACACACACACACACACACAAACATACAGCAAGCCCCAAAGACGCTGCATCACCCGAAGCTACCCTTTGCAAATGTACCTTTTTTAAAGAACAGGTCTTTAAATTGAACCTCCTTCAGTGTGCTGTTGTTCAGCTGGTCGATGGACATAATCAAGTCCTTTGCAAGGGGGACTCCAACTGTGACACAGCCCACCCAGCTCAAACCATCCTTCAAAGTCAGCCAGTCTCTTCTCCAGGCAGCTGAGAGCTGTAGTTATAGCTGGTGTGTGTGTGTGTGTGTGTGTGTGTGTGTGTGTGTGTGTGTGTGTGTGTGTGTGTGTGTGTGTGTGTGTGTGTGTGTGAGAGAGAGAGAGAGAGAGAGAGAGAGAGAGAGAATGAATGTGTGTGTGTATGTGGTGGAGGGAGTTCTTATGTCTCTTTCTATTCTATCAGCAGGGGCCCAGCCCAGGTGCTAGACTCAAATGCTGTGGCTCTGACCACAGACTATGACTACCAATTATCAACTGCCATCAACAGAAATCAGGAGGTCTGTGGCAGGAAGCTGGCAATGTCACAGACAGTAAGCCCGAGAGTCTCCAATCCCAAGAGCACTCAGTGCTGTTGACGACAACATATATCAGTGATTAGTCTGCATTTCTCAGCGTTTGGTCACACACCCAGACAGGTCACATCCAGACATGTCACATCCCAACCTGTGACACACACACACACACACACACACACACACACAGAGGCAAGCAGAATGCAGCTAGACAATTCACCTTATTCAAGTACATTCACTAATTTTTTTTTTATAACAGGCAAACGGGCAAACCAAACTCAGAAGAAAGAAGGATCTGAAATCTCTCAACATACTATCTTTTTCTTTACTCTCTGCTGCAAGTTTTCAGAGTTGAGGACATAACAATGTGAGCTTACCGAGGTATCAGGGCAAGCAGCAACATCAGCCTTGGGTATCCAGCTGCCAGCACCCAACACATCTCTCCTTCTGGAGGCCAGACCACAGCTATCTTTCTAGATCCTCCTCCCCACAAAGTCCCCAACAGCTTACACCAGCTCTCTCAGCATTGACAGCTGGCAATACCTCACCACAGCAAGAACTACTCATAGTCTCGGATTCCTATTCTCTCGTATCAAAGCTCTCATGGCGGAGCAGCACAAATACAGCAGAGAAAGACGCCGTTAAAACCAGGACTCTCGATTTTACTATGCAGTTTTAGTTCAAGCGGTTCTGAAATTACAGAAAAATAACCCCAAGTGATACAAAGGAGCCATTCAGACAGGAAAAGCGCAGACCCATCTCAGGAGGGCTCTTCCTTTTGTACAAGAAACTCTTTTCTCTTGAGGTCTAGACAGTGGTTTTCAAACGTCCTTAAAGCCTTTCTTATGCATCCTGATGTCTCGAGGCTGTGTGGAGAGGCTTTGTGGATGGCTGCCTGCCTGTTACAGTTTTCAGAAGGAAAAAACAAATCACCTGGCAGCCACAGTGAAAACGGACCAGTGCCATGGTCACACTGCAAATAACCCCAGCCGAAGGCACTGCACTCTGCCGAGAATAGCTTTTGTTTTTCCTTATTTAGGGTAAATAGGAATGACATGTGGGCCAGGACAACAGTGTTGGCTGTAGGAGTTGTCAAAGCAAAGCTAAAACTGTTGGTTACCACCAGAGTTAGAAATAAAGACAATTAAGGCCAGCAGCCAGTCCCTGCTGAGAGCCCAGGAATGTCACCTGGGGCATGACAGCAGGGTCCAGACACTTCGGACCTCTCTCTCTCTCTCTCTCTCTCTCTCTCTCTCTCTCTCTCTCTCTCTCTGTCTGTCTGTCTGTCTGTCTGTCTAATTATTGGAAGCAGGAAAGGAACAAGAGGGCCACCAAGATTTTGGGGATGTTTCACATAGCTCAAGGAAGCAGAAGGTTCAGCATGAAAATGGACGTGTGATCAGATGGTCGGACTCATCAAGGCAGCAGGATCGTTCTCCAGTCATTTCTAAATGAAAAACATAGCTCCCTTCCTTAGTGATTCTCAGGGTTATACTGCTGAGTGAACAGTGGAGGAGGGGGAGTTTCAAGTAGATTCAGTGAGTCCCCAGTTCATGGAATGATCTAGGAAAGCCAGCTGCAAGGAGAATTAGAAACTGCTTCCATATCAAGTCAGCTTCTCTGGCTTCTTGTCCCTAGAACCTACAATCTTTCTAGACTAGGGACAGCAGTTTCCAGTCAAAGGCGCTTGGCATGATGGTTCACTGTGACACTACTCTACACAGGAGAGAATAAGATTGCTTCCTACATCTCTTGTAATATTGGGGATTTGGCAAGTTTCATGGGATCTGAAACTCTGTTTTTTGCTATCAGATACATTTGCATTTTGAAATACTCATGAATAACCAACTTTGGAATGTACATTTTCAGAATGTTATAAACACTTCATGTATCTAGAAATCTGTGGGGCATTAGGGACACATGGCAGGTGGAATCTCCGTGAGTTGGAGGGCAGCCTGGTCTACATAGCAAGCTCCAGGCCAGCCAGGGCACAAGACCTTATCTCAAACAAAACAAAAACAAATAGAAAAAGGATCAGCATAGCTGTCCTTTTAATAGACACACATTTGTGTTGTCCAGTTGACTCTTACCACTGGGCATTTTGGTCACAGTAACCAATTTGAATTAAGTTCTGATCATTCTGTTTAAAATGAAGCTAAAAATTTTTGACCTTATAGATGAAACTTTATTTTAAGCTAGCTAAAATACACACACACACACACACACACACACACACACACACATTGCTGTCTTGTATTCCTGTGGGATAGACACTATAGACTGCTGTGCACAGTGTCTATAGAAACAGGCTGGCTCTGCAGTGTGCTTAGCACACAGCCTGGTTAATGTTACCCAGTGCCTCATCCAGCATTTGCTGAGGGACTGTGTTGGCTCCACAGGTGAAGTCCTTGGCTCTTGTTTTTTCTTCCTTAAACATACCTAAGGAAATTTCTCCTGAGAGAGAGTTCAGAAGTCAAATCATACAAACCATAATGGAGGGTGTAGCCCATGACAAACACCTCATTCTAGGTACAGTGTGTAAAGACTGGCCCTTTTCTTAAGTACATATCTTATTTTTTTGAGATTATAATATAATTACATCATTTTCTTCCCTTCCCTCACCCCAGAACTTACCATTTATCCCTCCTTACTTTACTAAAAATGTATAGCCTTTTTCATTAATTTTTGTTATATGTATAGTCATATACATACATATATGCATGTACATAAATATGTATGTATATATATGTGTATGACTATGTATATATATGTAGTCATATACATATGTACTACATATGTATAAATGTATATGGCTATACATATATATATACACACACATATACAGCCATATACATATATATTCTCAAATATATAAATACAACCTGCTCAGTCCATATAATGTTGCTTATATATGTATGATTTCAGGCTATTTGGTCCTGGATAACCAACTGGTGTGCTCTTCCCTTGGGAAGACTATTCCTCCCCCTCTCTGCATTCCTTAGCTGCTTGTAGCTCTCTGCATAGACTCAAGACCTCATGAGCTTTTCCTCACCCATGCTAGCATGTCCACTGATACTGCCCTTGTTCGGCTCATGTTTAGTTAGTTGTGTTGGTGAGAGTTTATGGGTATTGTTGACCTACTACATGCAATGTTTCTTTTTCCCTCAATTCAGAGGAACTGTCAGCACACAAAGCTGAAAGGCCTGGGAAAGACTAACGTGCTTGACAAAAGCGCACAAGTGTGTAGTGCAAAACAAACAAACAAACAAACAAACAAACAAACACCAATTGCAGCCACATGCTCTGCTACTGGGTCTCGGAACAACAGCTACAAAGCAAGTGGGCTGGAAGGCTTTATGGATACTCATTTTCTAATAAACTTTGAGATGATCTATGAGCCTTCGCCATGCACAGCGGAGGCTTGGGGCATGGCGCCAGGTGGGTTACCTCACATGGATGTTTCACAGGGCTTATTGGCAGCAATGAAGACACGTCAAAGCAGCACTAATGACCTCACCATAGCTTCCTTCAGTAACATAATCCATCTGACAATCATCTGTGAGGTGTTCGCAGCTCTCGAGAGGAAACATGAGGTCTTGACTATAATCCTATGTATAGATATGCCTTTCTGAGGCACTGAACTGTCTCAGGTTCCATTGGTAGGCCATTGTGTCTTAAAGAGCTGACTTTACACAGAAGACTGGCTTTCAAATATGGTCTGTATAGGACAAACTAAAGGAGCTAAAAGCTTCCGGGATTCCTGTAGCCAACAAAGACAGGGAGAAAGTAGATTAAGCAGTATAGCTTAATGGCTCGGGGGAGTAAATATCCCTGCTACCCAGGAGTATTTGTTTATATGACAGCATTTAGCATGTGACCTACCCAGCCTCTCATTATTTTCATCAAGGCTCCTTTGCCATCTCTGTTCTCTGCTCTACCCCACACACAAATTCTCACAGGTAAAGATCATTTGAAGAGGTACAAATACCTTTTCAGCATCTATGGAACAGGAAGCCAGCATGAATGAAAATCTAGAAACTTCCAAGCTCTGTACAGATTTTATCTTCACACCAACCCCACAAAGCATATTTTCCTGTTCCCAATTTGTTGGTGAGGGATCCAAGATTAAATGGATGGTAGAGGCACGAGTGGGTAGGAGAAGGACTATGGACTAGAAGCTTCCTATGCACCCATCATATTGCTTGGTGAGCAGTAAACCAAATATCATTCATCAACAAATGTAAAACTTCCTGAAGCTAACCAAAGGATACAGCAGATTGATAAGTGCTTGCTTTGATTTTTTTTACATCTTGATTGCCCATTTTAGACATTAAGAGATATATTAACTCATAAATTCATTTCCACAAGGCTCTTAGGACCATTTTCTGTTTCAAATGCTTGCAACCCCATTAAGAATCAATGGCCCTGACCATCATATTATATGTGCCTATTCTTTGGGGTTTTTTGACTATGTTGTAGTATTTTGATCTGAGATGAGTTGTTTCCACATAAAAGTTATGCCTTGGAATTTGGTCTTTATAAACTGAAACTATATTTTAAGAATTTGTAATGTTCAAAGGCCAAGGAATTAAGACTTTAAAGGAACATAAATACTATGTCCCTAAAGACACAAAACAGTAATAGTTTGATATTTGTAGGTATTAGCCTGTAGCATGGAAAATTTTACTAATGTATCCTTAATGCAAAAGAACACAATACAGAGAAGTCTTTATATAGAAATCTAAAGACTGCATATGAGTCCAACTAGCTCTATATTGGTATAAATGTTAATAAATGTAAAAGTGTGTGACTATATGTAACCAGCAGGCCAATGAGGTGGTTTAAAAGATTATTAAGTAGTCAAAATTAAACAGCTTTAAGATAATCTCTTAATAAGAAGCAAACTCCATGTATTAACAAAGTTTAGAGTTTACCTTACATATCATCTATGCAAACACAGCATTCTTTCCCTTCCAAGGAAAAAAATTAATCATGTTTATGGTGGTCTAGATTTGTATAATGCTCAAGACATTCCCTACTAAATGGGATAGACACCTTAGTGTATATTACTGTTGTACAATTACTTTTCCAGATAGTAGAAAACACAGATAGTTGAGTAGCTAAATTCAGGTATCACTTGTGTTTCCAGGCCTGTTACCTAACATTGTTAACTTGAGCTGGGTCCATTTTCTGACTGGGAATACTTCCTGCATATGGTGCTTGGGAGACTGAGATGCAAAAGCTCCACTAATCAGAACCTGGCCCCGAGATCTATAGCAGCTCCTGAAGCTCATCAGGAAATCAGAATCTCAGCCTGATTTTAACAAGGTCTTAGGCTGGGGCCAGTGAGATGGATCAGTGGGTATGGGTGCTTTCATGCAGGCCTGACTACCTGAGTTCACTCCCTAAATCCTACGAGGTAGCCTGGAAGAACTGGCTCCTAAGGAGGGATGTTCTCTGACCTCCATACTTAAAAACACATGGATAGATGGACAGATGGACAAACAGACAGATGGATGGACACACACACACACAAAATTTAAACAGATAAACATTAAAAAAAAAGAAAAAAGAAAATTACTTTAATTACAGACTGACTCATCAGTACACCAAAACTCAGGTCTGCTCCCTGAGGTGTGAGGAACTGTGTTCAGCAGAGTGAAGAAATGAGAACAGAATCCTGATCTCTCATTCTTCATGATAACTATTCCACGATGACTTTAAAGAACGGCAGTCAATGCGCAATTGTTTGAGTTCACATGGGTGTATGATCACAAGGCTGCCTTCCCAGCCTGAGGGAACTATCAGTATCATAGGGTGGGTGCTGGCTTTTCTCCCACCAACTGATGCTGTTTCTACTCACTAAAGCTTTGGGAGAACCAGCAGGCATTGACAGTGTGACAGGGTAACAAACAAAGAGCCTCGTGCTGAGATACGAGTTCTTTGTCTTTGAATCCAGACTTTTTAATTTTATTATTTGAGGTGTGCATTTCTACATGTGTGTATGTGCCCACGAGGACTCAAAGAGGCATCAGTTTCCCCCCTCCTCCCTAGAATGGAGTTACAAGTAGCTGTGAGTTGCCAGACAAGTGTGCTGGTAACTGGACTGGACTGAACTGTGGTCCTCTGGAAGAGTAGCAATTGCTCTTAACTGCAGAGCCATCTCTCCAGATCTCTACTTTTTTTTTCCTTTTTAAAAATAGTAAGTTTGTATTTATTATTTGAAATTTTCATTCATTTATACCTTGTATTTTGATAATACCCACATTGCCTCCTTCTAACTCCCCCTGGATGACTCCACCCCATAACACTCCCAAGTTTACATCCTTCTGTTGTTCTTGTTATTACTAACCCTCTGAATCTAATTAGTGCTGACCATATGGACTTGGGAATGGGGCCACTCACTGGGGCATGGGCCACCTACCAGTAGCCATACCCGGAAAGAAGAGTGACTTTTCTTTCTCTTAGCAACCATCAGCTGCCAAAACCTCCTCCACCAAGAGTGAGATCTCAAGGGCCCCTTCCCTCTTCGTGCTGGGATTTTTGACTGACTTGATCTTGTGCAGGTAACCACAGGAAGGGACTATGAGTTGCTGTGTGCAACAGACATGCCATGTAGAAGCATAAGGGAGGGGGGCACGTAACCTAAATATCATCAGTCATGGCTAACACCAAGACGGTGCTCATAAGGGGCCAACTGACATCTCAAAACTATTTGAGCTCCTGCAACTCAGCCATTTAATTCTTATAACTACTACCACATGAGTATCAGATGTTATCATCTTAAATACGAGTGAAGCAAGGCACAGGAAGGTGAAATATCTTGTACAAGTGGCACAGCTTGTAAGTGGCAACGATTCCAGCCGTATCATGTTACTAACCACATGATCATATAATTATAAATATAAGGGGTCCCAGTATGAACCCAGAGCCAAACCCCATTTCTAAAGAGGCTTTGATCTAGGAATATATCCTTTAAAGGGATCAAAGAATAAACTATTTCTCTAGGACAAGGGCTCTTGGGAAGGACAGGGCCCATTAACACCACCATTTAGAAAGTTGGTTTTATTAGTTTTTCTTCTGTTGCTGTGATAGAAGACCCTGACAAAAAGGAACTTGGGGGAGAAAGGGTTTATTCTGGCTTATGGTTCCAGAGGGGATGCAGACAGTCATGGTGGGAAAGGCATGGCAGAGGAACAAGAGGCCACCCTGGCAGTCAGGAAGCAGAGTAGTCACTTTTCATCCACACACAGGAATCAAAGAAAGAATGGGAGTGGAGCCTCAAGGGCTTTCTTCAGTCCTTCCTCTAAGTAAGGCACTTTCTATCTTAAAAGTTCCATAATGACCCCAAGGTGCACCACCAGCCAGGGACCATGTGCTCAAGCACAGGAGCCTAAAGGGAACATTTCAAATACAGACTGCAGCAAACATCTTCACATCTCATAGAAGATGCTCCTGATAGAATACAAAATTAAAATAAATAAATAAATAAATAAATAAATAAATAAAATGTTGATTAAAAATCAGTTTTCTAGAATAAAACCCACCCCCCTTTCCTTTGGTGGTATTTGTAACTTGTTATATTCACAACGATTTCTGACTCTAAGTTAGGGCTCAATGGAGCCTATTCCAACACTCAAAATAACAACGTTACCTAAGCGACTGTTCGAGTCCACCTGTTTAATGCAGTGGGAAGTACTGAGAACCAAAGACAATTTTTAAATCACTATGACACTAGTCAACTTTGTTTAATCTTTCTCCATAGCTGAAGAGGGATCAGCCTACAAAAACAGAAAAAAGCTTGGTGTAAACATAACTCCCTCCATGGCCGCAAGATAACATCCAGTCATAAAAAGTAAACACAAGCCAAGCTGGCTAGGGGAGCATGCGCACTGGGGCTATGTGGGGCGCAAAGAGGAGTATGGCCCTGTGTTATAAGAGTTAGAAACCCTCTTTGCTGTCTAGATCTTTCTTTCTCTCTCCCTTCAAGACTCCATTATGGCTGTTTATGATATATGATATGGTATGATATGATATATGGTATGCTATCTCTTTCAATGTTCTATAAATCACATCTCCCTCTCCCAGTAAAGCTCATTTTTGGATCTGAAGTTCCCTCCTCCCCTTCCAGACTGCCATCATGTAACAAAGGTCTTCCAAATGTTACATTGTGTGAATTCCTTGCTACAAACCTGTAGTTTTGTTTTGTTTCTTAACACTATTACATATAACAGGTTTGACATGCTAGACTTTTTAAATAATGCCATTTTTCATAGGTAAGTGCACTATTAAAAGTTAAATTTCAACACAACCTCTAATATTCTAAAATACCTGAAGTTTCTTTTGCCAATTTAGAAATATTTACTAGACATTAGTTGGTTTCAATTTTGTAAGGAAAATATTCATTCAACTATATAACACAGTGTTAAAAACCGAACATAGAAAGTAGACAAATTCACTAACAAGAATAGACTTAAAGCTCCACAGACCTATTATCTAGAAAACACACACAATCGGAAAAAAAATTGAAAAGGAAACTAAATAAAGTCTCTGAAATTTGTCTAAAGCAATTCAGCAGATTAACAAACATTTACTAAAATAAATCTACCACATTTTCATAAGAATAGTGGGGCCCTGAGGCACATGAGCCATACCCCTTCCCAATGTCAGCAGCACAGAGTTCACTCACAGTGGCTATGGACACAAAACAGTCTTACACTGCCCTCACACCTCCAGCCCTTGAGGGAGATGGTGGTACCGATTGAGACCAGGCAAACAGCTGGCCTTTGACACAGAGGTTAAGGAATAGGTGACTTGTCAAGAGGCCTGCCTTGCCCTGCCCTCTTCTTCCTTCCCAACTCCTAGGAAGGACTTCACCAAGCATAGCAGAATGAGAACATCAGGGACTCAACACCACCCAGCCTGGTTCATCAATCAGGTGGAAGTCCCATGTTAGGAGAGAGAGACAAGCTCAAAAAACACTGCCCATCTCTACCTTGTAAAGCAGGGTATGGGGTTGGAGGGGCTGGGGAGGAGTGTGATGTGGTAGGGGGTGTTCACTCAGAGAACTGGCCCAGGGTTCCTTTGTCACCTCTGAAGCAGTGACTGAAAAGATCTTGTACAGAGTAGAATCAGACAGCACCAGAGAGGGCTCCAGTGCCTAAGAAACAATTTACTTAGAAGAGAAAGAGGGAAAGGTCAAACTTCAAGATGATTCTGTTAAGAATAGAAACTTCAAGAAGTAGCTGTAACCTTGTAGCCAGTAAATTCTACCGAAAATAAAAGCAAAAGGTAAGGAAAGTTCTTCAGAGGTTAGACCACACCTCAAAGGCTAGCACAAAGATGGCTAGCCATCTGTAAGGGGGCTGGAATTTAATTGAGCAATTTATACCCTAGTATAGTGAAAACAAAGCAATCAGCTAACATAATTAGTAGAAATTATCAACTGGGTATAATACCAACTGTCTGTAAGGCAGACAGTGTAATAGGAATTCAGGGTAAAGAAATATGAAGGTATTCGCTAAAATGACTGTGGTCACTTGTGACTGTCTGAAGAGCCAATGGGAGAGATGTCACACGGCAAGGTAGGGTTGAGTCAAACAGTCCAGCCAAGTCCCAAAGTAAATGAGAGAGCTGCAGGTTCGGGGATGGGGGACTGGAATCAGTAGTTACTATAACATCATCAGAAAACATCCATGTCCAGTTTTCAACAAACTATAGGAGACAATACTTGGCATAGAGGCCAAGTAATCCTAGCATTTGGGAGGCAGAGAAAAGAGGCACATGAGTTTGAAACTAGCCTGGGCTACTGTGTTTCAGAAAAAAGATGGGGGAAGAACACGCAAAGAAAGAAACAAGGAAGCTTGACTCAAACAAGGCACAAAGCAGTCAATAGAAACTACATATTGTCTAAATGTCAACTCTTAGCAGAAAGACTCGATAGCACCCAGCACTATTATGCTTAAAAACCTAATGGAAATGGTAATTACAGCAATAAAGTGTGACAGTATAATATACATTATATTGATACGTGGTCATGTGCTGTTTAAGCTCATGGCAAGTGAACTCTGAAATCGAGGAGGTCCCTTCCTTGAAAACCCCAGGTCCTGGGTCAGGCTGTACCCCGGCTCTGTAAGGGCAGAGAGGAAACAGCCAACAGCTCAAGAGTAAAAACTTGTGTCAGTGAGAACAGCTATTAGGTAAGCCACTTCCAACAGAGGTTGTTGTTGTTATTCATCCTGTGATATAAGAGTGTCTCTATGACAGAATGCAGAGAAAGCCACAGCCAAACATTAGGCGGAGCTGGGGGACTTCTGTGGAAGAGGGGAGGAGATACTGAAGGAGCCAGAAAGGTCAAGGATACACGAAAACCTACAGAATCAGCTAACCTGGGCCCATAGGGGCTCACGGAGACTTAATCACCAACCAGAGAACATACATAGGATGGACCTAAGGCCTCAACACATGGGTAACAAACGCACAGCTTAGTCTTCATGTGGTACCCCTAATAGCAGGAGCAGGGGCTGTCTCCTACTCTGTTGCCTGCCTTTGAATCTTTTGCTCTTCCTTGGCTTTTGAAATAAAAGTGCAACTATCTGAAGGAAGGAGCTCTTACACCCACTGCCACCTCTGTTCCTTAAAATTTTTCCTGCATCCTGCTGCCTCTGTGTCCGTAAGACTCGATCGTTCCTATGAGACGACACAAGGATAAGGACAATCAAATGAGACCTGTCCTGCAGGGCAGGCTCAACTCAGTTCCTCAAAGAACTGAGACCCTCTCAGAGCACCCCAGTGCTAGGTGTTTGTGTGAGACAGGCTCACTGTGAAGCTCTCACTGGCTTAGAACTTACTACAAAGATCAGACTGGCTTTGAACTCACAATCTACCTGTGTCTGCTGCTGCCTCCCAAGAGATTAAGGCATGACTACCACACCCAGCTACCCTGGGTTTCTCTCTCTCTCTGTCTCTCTCTCTCTCTCTGTCTCTGTCTCTGTCTCTCTGTCTCTGTCTCTCTCCCTCCCTCCCTCCTTCCCTTCCCCCCTCCCTCTTCCCCTTCCTTCCCTCCTTCCTCCCCTTCCTTCCCCTTCCCCTTCCCCCTTTCTCCCTCCTTCCTTCCCTAACTGGTTTTGGTTTGTCAGCTCACTAAACAGTTTGCTTTCTCCAGGTTCTGCATAACTCTAGCTAGGTGTTGAAACCTTTTTGTACTTTACCTGGAGATACACTGTAACGACAAAGGACACATACACTTGTAGATCTACCATAACTGTTTTTCAGACAGCATCTCTCTATGCAGTCCTAGCTGGACAAGAGCTCAGTATGTAGACCAGGCTGGCTTTGACAAACTCAAGAGGTCTGCCTGACTCTGCCTCCTGGGTGCTAGTATTAAAGGCATGTACCACCACACCCAGCATCATTTATAAGGAATCCAGACCATTTTGATGTGAACTTGTCTAAAAGTTAGGTGCTTAAATATCTCATTCTGTGCATACAAATGTGTATGCACATATTTCAAAACTCTGAGGCTTTCCTTAAAATAAGACAACCACTATTGTATGACGGCATATTTGATGAGGAGGAGAAAGGTAAAATGTCATGGCTCAGATTCAAGAGTCCTTCTCAGTTTCTATTCTTTGTTAGGTATAGTTTCACCTTCTAAGTGGAAGAAATTAAAGTCTCAAGGAGTTTACCACACATGGTTTTAATTCAATCAGCTCACTTGCTGAATAGCATTAGGTAGCTTATGCATTAAGAAATATGTCTGGGGGCTGGAGAGATGGCTCAGTGGTTAAGAGCACTGACTGCTCTTCCAGAGGTCCTGAGTTCAATTCCCAGCAATCACATGGTGGCTTATAACCATCTGTAGTAGGATCTGATGCCTCCTTCTGGTGTGTCTGAAGATAGCTACAGTGCATTCATATATATAGAATAAATAAATCTTTAAAAAAAAAGATAAAGAAATATGTCTGATCTTCTGTACTTCTCTCTTGTCCCTTCCAATACAGGAAACTGAATAGAAACATGTAGCAGAGGGGGATGGGGAACTGGGGCAGCCACTAGAAAGTCCCAGACTCAGGGAAGTGAGAGGCTCCCAGGAGCCAATGGTGATGAGTTTAGCAGAAATACCCAACAGAGGGAGTTACAACCTGTAGAGACCACCTCCAGGCGATAGGCACAGCCCCCAGTTGAGGGATGGGGCTACCCACACATCTGAAAATTTTAAGCTCAGAAATGTTCCTGTCCAAAGGAAAGACAGGGACAAAAAAATGGAATAGAGACTGAAGGAAAGACCACCCATAGACTGCCCCACTTAGGGATTGATCCTATCTGCAGACACCAAACCCCGACACTATTGTTGATGCCAAGAACTACTTCCTGACAGGAGCCTGATATGACTGTTCCCTGAGAGGTTCTGCCAGAGCCTGACAAATAACGGATGCAGATACTTGTAGCCAACCATCGAACTAAGGCAATGGAAGAGCTAGGGGAAGGACTGAAGAAGCTGAAGGGGATTGAAATCCCATAAGAAGAACAATATCAACTAACTGGACTTCTGAGAGCTCCCAGGGACTAAACCACCAACAAAGAGTATACATGGAAGGAACCAGGACTCCAGATACATATGTAGCACAGGATGGCCTTATCTGACATCAATGGGAGGGGAGGGAGGCTTTATGCCTCAGTGCAGGGGTATGCTAGAGGGGTGAGGCACAGTGGGTGAGTGGGTGGAGGAGCACCCACATAGAGGCAAAGGGGAGGGGAGTGAGGGGAGATGGGATGGGGAGTTGGTGAAGGGGTAACTGGGAAGGGGAATGTCATTTGAAATGTAAACTAATAAGATGATTAATTTAAAAAAAGAAATACATCTGATCTTTTTCTTTATTGAAAGAAACCAGAGAGACCTGCTTCTTTTTTTTTTTTTTTTTTTTGAGACCTGCTTCTTTAACAGCCAAGTTCACTTACGAGAAATTTCATAATTAGCCATATTTCAGTTTTCCTGTTTGATTTGTTTCCCTGGCTTGATTGATGAGATTCGCCCCACCCCACCCCCACCCCACACCCCGCCACACAGGCTTAATATTCTACAATGTGTCTGCATATAATGTGATCTCCATATAGCTCCACACCGGTTTGTGTTAAGTAACAGATAGTTTGCTTGATGGAACAAGTGTGCTTACATTTGGAGAAAATCTGGGAAAGCAGTTGTCTGCACCAGTAAAAGCCATCACTATAATTAAATGCCTTAATTTTCCTAATGGGTTTGGGGAGGGTGGGGGAGAGGACCAAATGTGTACTAAAAGATAATCTCCTGGAAGAGGAAGTCTGGATGGAGGCTTAATCAAATCTGGGTCAGAAGTTACATTGCCAAAATCACTAATCATCAAAATCGCTCTCTTTCTCATTGATGCATTAGTTGAGTCTGGACATCCTTCACCTGGAGCAGGCTAGTAATCCCCCTGCCAAGGCATAATCTTCTTCATATTCCTCAGTATGAAAGGCTCTTAAAAGACCCCCTTTAAAAAAATTAAAGCTCATGAAATAAACTTAGAACAACAACAAGGAAAAATTCAGAACATGCTGTTATCACCAAAAATAGCCTAGGGGCTTCCAGTACTGGGCTAGAGAGAGATGGGAATGAATTTCTTCCTGATGCGGAATGAACTCCTGCTCTCCCTCCAGGAAAGCTGATGTGTTGGCTAGACAGGTAGACATTAGGTACTCGGGCTGTCTGGATGCTATGGAAACCAAGCGAGTGCATTTGGCCATGGGTAACGGGGTCAGACAAGCATGAGACTCATTCTTCTCCCAGCCAGGGAAGAGGCCTCGTCTGCATTTGCTTTTTGCAACAAGGTTGCCATATTTGTCAGTTCTGATATAAAACAAGTTCTCTTCTCATTATCTGGTATTTTAGCAAGTGGCGGAAGCAATGGATAAGGACAGTCTCTCTCTCTCTCTCTCTCTCTCTCTCTCTCTCTCTCTCTCTCTCT
>NW_021604684.1:3115024-3205014 GCF_004785775.1 Grammomys surdaster
TCTCTCTCTCTCTCTCTCTCTCTCTCTCTCTCTCTCTCTCTCTCTCTCTCTCTCTCTCTCTCTCTCTTCCTGCTCAGCCCAGCACAAAGCCTAAAGCCTGGACAAAACATGTTTATAACAGAAGTTAATCACTGAATTGGGGAGGGAAGCTCTGAGGGGTTGAGGCAAATACATGTGACTTATTCTGGGCCCAGAGTGAATCAGGAGGAAGATACTGGAGTCCTCACTGCAGAGTTATTTCCACACACCATAACTTTCTTCACCATGACATACTCTGACTTTTAATTTACTCTATGTTCAGACACAACTAAAAGTAGTGGTAGGATATAAATATTTGTCCAGCATTAGTGAGGAATGGGTGTGAGGAAGAAGGATGAGTTTTGAAGGCATCCCTCCACCTAACCACACAAACCATCTGTTGGTGGCACAGACAGTTGCTCAGGGGAACAGAACAAATGAGCTCCTGGAACTGCTCGGGGAGGAAGAACAGGAGACACAAACTGATATTTACCTACTAATGGCAAAGGGCTATGATTCAAATTTTATAGACAGAAGGAGATGCAACTGGGCTCTGTGCATGGGGTGTTCACTGGTCCTGCCACACATCGGGGTTGTAGAATTGACAAGTCCCAAAAGGCTAAAGGCAAAACCAGACACCATGATACCATATATTTTAGTTATGGTTTTACTGCCGTGAACAGACATTATGACCAAGGCAACTCTTAAAAGGACAACACGTAATTGGGGCTGGCTTACAGTTTCAGAGGTTCAGTCTATTATCATCAAAGCAGGAGCATGGCAGTGTCCAGGCAGGCATGGTGCAGAAGCTAAGAATTCTACATCCTCATCTAGAGGCTGCTAGCAGAATGCTGGCATCTAGGCAGCTGCGATGAGAGTCGTATAACCCACACCCACAGTAACACATCTACTCCAACAAGGCCACACCTACTCCAACAGGGCCACATCTTCTAATAGTGCCACTCCCTGGGCCAAACATATACAAACCAACACACCATACTTCAGTGAATGTCTACTCATGAGCTTCTGTGGTCACTGCCGTGTTCTCAGCATCTAAGGCAGCACGAGGCAGATATGAAGTACCAACAACAGCTTGCTAGGTGAAGGAATGGATATAACCATACCAACAGTCAAGGACCTTGGCTTCTTACTCTGTAAGGACTTACCTTAATACAAGTAATAGATATCTAAAAGGTTATCTTCTCAGCTGGTGCATACCCGTATTCCCCATGCTCAGGAGGATCATCACAAGCTCAAGGGCAGCCAGAGCTACACAGAAAGTTACAGGCCAGCCTCAGCTACACGGATGTGGGCATCTGTCTCATATTAAAAAAAAAAAAAATTGATGACACTAGTCAGTTTCTCAGTTGAAACTGGTAGTGGTACCATAGTCTCCTAAACGTTCTGGGGACCAAATTATTTTCTTTCTCTTTGGAATTCAAATAAAATAAACTCTTTGGCTTTCTGGTTCAATGCTTTCTAGGATTATTAGCTAGATTCTAAGTATTCCAAATGCACTGTAGCATTTGGAAGCTGGCTTCATGGATACAAGTGCTTGTTTTGCAAGAAGACTTAAATTTGAATCCCCAGAACCCATCTACATAGCAAAACATGGATATACATGCATGTAATGTTAGGATCGTGGGGCAGGGTAGGCAGATGCAGAATACCCACTGGCCAGACAGCTTAACCCAAACAATGAAACTTTCAGTTCAGTAAGAGCCTGTTTCAAGGCAATGTTGAGAAAACCAATAGAAGAAAACCCTGTTCTGGCTTCTTCATGAGCAAGCACACACATGCATATCACACACACACACACACACACACACACACACACACACACACAGTGCATGGGCCTCTCATCCTTCCCAGCAGTCTCAGTAACAAAAAACGATTACATACACAAAGAGATCAGGAGACCACACCCAGCTTGTGATCCTGGACTGGGTATCCTTGGTCAGCCAGCCTTTCTTTGCCTCATAGTGTAACTTGCAAACTCACATGAACAATATTTGACCTACACATTTCATAAGGCTGATTTTAGAAAAATGAGATAATACAAAAGGATCGCTACAATACTAAACAATATGTATTTGTATGATCCTGTGATAATATTACAATGGTATTAGTCTTTAGATAGTCACGCCGGTTAGCTAATAAACCCAAGAACTACAATTCATACATATTGTGTGGGTAAAATAATATAAATGATCTACAGAAGCAAGAAACCTTCTCTGCATGAAAGAATATCAAGCAATGATGTAGATACACATGAAAATAAAGTAAAGCCATATGCAGGTGGGTACCTAGGGGCTGGAATGAGGGTGAGAGCCAAGCCTGCTAGCTTCTGGGCCCAGTGGACATAGGGTATTGAAACCCAACTGTAGTCAAATGTCTCACTCCACCCACTCAAAAGTACCACAGTAGATGAAGCAGAGGCGCTTATGTATGCTGGCTTGAACACCATGCCTGCCCTCTCCAGCCTGACCAGCGTGACTACTGGCCTCAGGCTACTGCCCTGAAAGAGAATTACATTTGCTCAGAAATAGCTACTCAAAGGCAATTCACACCCAAAGGGCATCTCAGATGTAATTCTTCAGTTAATGGCGCTGCTTTGGATAATAAGTTAATAGTAAAACAATAATTCAATATTAACATTATTAATGCTTATATTTTATGTAATATAACTATGTAACCATCTATCATATGATAATTATTAATAATGTCAACATTAATAAGATAAGTAATACAAAACAATTTAAGAATCATGCTGCTTTGAATGCATCCAATGCAAAACTACAAACACGCATCTATCCCTTGTCCTGCTCCCCTAGGAAATGCTTGCACCAATAGGTAGTTCAAAGGTAAAGCAACTTGACCACTGCTGAATAGCTCTGGATTCGTTACTTTCCTGTTGCTGGGATAAAACTGACTTGTAGAAAAAAAAAACAGTTTATTTTGGTTTATAGTTCCAGAGGAAGAGTCTGTAAGTGTGGGGAAGGCATGGTGGTAGGTGGACCAGAGGCTTCAACTTAAACATGATACAGAGAGAGTAAACTGGAAACAGGGTGAGGCTGTGAACTCTCAAAGCTTGCCTCCAGCGATGTCCTTCCTCCAGTAAGGACCTAAAGGTTCCACAAGCTCCACAAACAGCACCCCCATCTGGGGATCAAGTGTTTATAAGACATGGACCTAGGAGGGACACTATTCATTCAAAGTACCACAGCCTCTACATGCTGGGCCTTGTGCTGACCACTCTAGATTTCTGTGTTTGCCTTTCCTTGTGGCAAAAATCACAACTGTCTTTTACAGAAGAAAATCCCAAGGCTGGATGGGAGAATCCCCCTTGATTAAAGATGCACAGTAGTAGGTGACTGATTCTGAGTAAGGACTCAGAGGCCATGCTCAGCTCACCACTCAATGAAGAATAACTCATGAGTTGATATATATAGTTTAAAGCCATAAGCCATCAAATGCTGCAGTACATGTCCTGTTCATCCCCACCACATACATAGGCCTGCAATACCCACATGTGCATACATATGTACACTTGTGCACAGACATACACACAAATACACACAAATATGTATAAACATACAGTACTGATGAACATAGTTATGGAACTTTGAACACTCAGATCTAGGGGAGTGGTAAATCCTTCACCCATGTCTGCACAAATGCCTACCAACACGGGCTCATAACTGATATTTTCAGCCCCCTGGTAAAGATCTGGGAGCCAATAGAAACCACAGAACTAAAATTACTAAGTTCAAGTTGCTGGGCAACCTTTAGGAAAGGATAACTAGAGAATGAACGGCAGACAAAACAGAAGCCGATACTTAGAAGCAATTTTATATTTGGATGATCGCTGGTTTCTTTTTATAACAGCATAAGTCCCCCTTTTCACATTCACAAAAAGAACTCTCCAAAGAATCTAGGAGAGTCTGTCCAGAGCAGACAGAATGCAAGTAGCTAAGACACTGAAATATGCTAGACCATTTTCCAGACAGGAAATGGAGGGAGGGAGGGAGATAGAAAACTAGAGACAGGCCTCTATAAAGATTGCATTATACGGGTGGCAGAGATGTCTCAGTGGTCAAGAGCACTGGCTGGACTTCCAGAGGACCCAGGCTTGATTCCCGGCACCCACACAGCAGCTCCCAAGCATCCGTAACTCTATTTCCATGAAATCTGATGCCTTCTTCTAGTCTCCATAGGCATCAGGCATGCACGTGGTACACAGTAATGCATGCAAGCAAGCATTCCTACACAAGAAATCTAATCACATAACCATGTGATGCCACTTTTCTTTAAAGCCTTGATTTAAAAAGAAAAGAAGGAAGGAAGGAAGGAAGGAAGAAAGGAAAAAAGAAAGGAAGGAAGGGAGGCTATATTTTAAAATATCTTCACGGCTTCATTAATCAGGAAAACCCAGGATCTTGATTCTGTAAGCTTCCTTGAGTAAAGCAGTAAGATAGTCAAGCAGGAGAGGGGTAATCGACCAGGAGAGGTTAGGGTGCCAGTGTTAGCTGCCTTTGTGTTATGGGAGAGCCTTCCTAACAGTAGGACGGGGGATCTTATTATTGTCCTTCAGCTTAGTGAGGGAAGACATGTCCCCCCAGCAGCCACGGACACTCAGAAAGGAACATCTTATCTTCTGTGGAAGATGTTGGAAAATCAAGCAGATTAGACACAGTTCTAATCCTTGTCTCCTACATGAGGAGATGTGCTTCTACACTTCAAGAGAAGGTACCCACCAACTAGCTCAGGGATCTTAGGGGACAAAGTTAGGGAACAGAGATAACTACCAAATTCAAGAGAACAGACTGGGCTACAGGAGACCAAGCAAGAAGGACAAAAACCAGTGTTCCAAGTTGGGCTCGCTTTCTGGAATGGCAAGAAGGTCTGCATTCTTTCTGCCTGGGTCTGAGGCACTGTGGGTAGGGAGCTGGAACCATACCCTGGTAGCAAGGAAGAGCTGGGGTATAGGCTTGAGGTTCAGAGTGGAATGGAGAAACAGAACTAGGAGGCTGCCAGATGTCCCAGAAGTTATCCTGAGTGGAGTCAGAGATATTAGATCCAAAGGGTGGAACCCAGGCTACCCAACAAAACTCCCTTGATTCATGTATAGCTGGAAGCAAAGGTACACATGAGTCTATTTACACACAGTCTTTTGTGACTTGGCCTGGGTAGCTAATTCCAAATTATAAAGTCTATACTACTTGAAATCTGAGATTAATAAAGACTCAGGACCCTTTGGCCAACCTGGCTTGTACTCTTTCTAGCAATCACCAGCCAGGATCATGCCCTTTGGCCATCATGTAAAGACAATGTATGTGTATATGTATATATCATCCCTGTTTGTTATTCACGAAGGAGGATTCTACAGCCCACAGCCCCCCACCCCCAGCTTATTTAAAAAGGCTAAAGGGCTTTAGGTTAGTGAACAGGGACAAGAAGATTCTTCTAACAAGGAACCTCCTCCCTAAACACTTTCCATGTGCAATTAGATGCAAAAAAAAAATCAAATACAATCTTATTTGATGACAATACATAAAAATCAAGTGACCATACTTAGATAATGATTTCTTTTGTGCATGTTTTCCGGACAGCTCCCATACTCATCAAGCACTGGTGTCAATATAAACAAATAGCACCATGTTGCCAACTCACAGAAACCTGTGATCCACTGTCACAATTGGGTCAGAAACAAAGCCTAGACAAACTCAAACCATACCTGGACATCTTTTGACCCACTTCACTGTATTTTTGTGGCTTCTATTTGACCTATTTTGAATATCATATAAAAATATACTTATTCTGTTGAATTTCAGGTTGCTTTTCATACCATCAAAACCTGAAAGTTGGACCAGCATTAGGTATCTCAGTGGTTAAATGGTGTCTTCATCTGTGTGAAGTCCTAGGTTCATCTCTAATATGGAAACAGAAAAGTTGCTTCCAGGTAGAGATATTTCTATTGGTTGATAAGCCAGCATGAATCTTTTGTTTTTTTTTTTTTTTATTTTTTGTTTTTTTCGAGACAGGGTTTCTCTGTGTAGCCCTGGCTGTCCTGGAACTCACTCTGTAGACCAGGCTGGCCTCGAACTCAGAAATCCACCTGTCTTTGCCTCCCAAGTGCTGGGATTAAAGGTGTGCACCACCACTGCCTAGCAGCCAGCATGAATCTTATTCAACTATTTCTATGTTGTGCAGTGCTTGCCCACAAACTGTGTGTCACAGGCATCATCAGAATGTCAACAAAGACTAATGTAAATGTGACAAAAAGGGACCCCATATACACGGAAGGATAAATTAGAGTGGCCAAATATTACTTAGCTGGAAAGACAAATGAAGTAATGAAAAATTCAAGGAGATGGACAGAACCTCCCTTCCTTTATCCCCATGGTAATTCTACTTTGAGTGTTGGAAAGACGCAATCTCTATTTTAAAAAGTGGATCACCACAGCTCACTTCATGGAGAAGCCTATGTGTGGTCCCCGAGCAAGAGAAGAGTCGTGATGAAATGTGCTACATTGTTGCCACCTTTCCACCTAGAAACTGAGCGCCTCTTCAGGTAAACTGGCTTTGCTTTTCTGAGAGGCATGCCTCAAATAGGCAAATGATGTTAAATTAGCCTACCGCAAATCAATCTGCAACAGAAAAAGCGGTGAGCAATCTTCCTTATTAAGGTTCCATTTATTCATTAGAGAGGAGCGGCATTGTGAGGAAATGAGACAGTGAAAGCTCCTTGTGCCTTTACTTTGTTTTTTTATCCTTACGATCACCAGAACAGAATTCACGTTTTAGGTCTTTGAGGATAAAAACACCTCCATTTTCTTTGTTCACACTTAAGACTGTCCTCAAGGCCACCCTTTTCCTAACTATAATCACATGAGTCATAAATTACTCTGCCTACTTCTATAACATCAGCACATTACAAAAACAAACAAACAAACAAAAAACAAACAAACAAACAAAAACCTAAAAAACATTGGGCTCCAGTGTGCCAGCTCTTGTCAAAGGACATTTCAGGTGTTTCCCGGAAGCCTGTAAACTAATTCTAAAGCAAGCCCCTGAGTCTCAGGACTGTCATGTAGAGTGTCTACACTCAGTTATCTTGGGTCTCAAACAGCAGTGAAAACACATCCTTACCCCTCTTCCTGGCCCCCTGTGCAACAATTAGAATAGTAGTCTCATTTCCCAAAATAATTAAATTCACATGGAACAGCATACACAAGAGTTTACTTTCCCACTGTAAACTGCGTTTACTATCATGAGTGCTTCACACTGTGTGATCTGCAACCTGCACAACTACAAAGTTAATACCATGTAAACATTTTTTAAATGTTATATACCACAGAGCCAAAAAAAAAAGGGAGGGGAGTATGAGAAAGGTTATCACTGAGAACTTAGCTTTTTATGAGACTGGTCAAGAGACTCACTAAAAAGCAGTGTACTAGTGGCTTAGTTTTTTTGTGTGTCTGTTTGGTTAGTTGGTTAGGTTGAGGGTTTTTTTTTTTTGTTGTTATTTTGGGGGTTGAGTTGTTTGTTGTTATTGTTTGTTTTGTTTTTCAGTGGCCCTGGGATTGAACCCAGAGCCTCACATATGTCAATCAAGACTCAACCACTGAGCTATACCACAGCACTCCCTGTGCTGTTTTTGTTTTAAGAGTTAAACTCACTTTAATAACATAGTTCAAAAACAGCTTAAGTAGCATGAGAAGGTTAAACTTTACATTACATGGAAAGTCCATTTGATCAGGCCTAAAAGTAAGTCACAAATAAAGAATTACAGAGTCATACATAAAATATACAGAGTTCAAACAAGTAAGTAATTACACTTCATAGTTATGCCACTGTTCAAAACTTGTTCTTTTAGATCAAGTTAAAGATCCATCTTTTCAACATTTGTCTGAAAGCCTATTACGATTTAAGTGCAATGCTAAGACCACTTAGACTAGTGTATGCCATGGTGAGAATGGACTGAACCTCTGAGACTATATGTAAGCCACCCCCAATGAAATGGTTTCCTTCATAAGAGTTGTGGTATTCCTGGTCTCTTCCCAGCAGTATGTTGAGAGGACTTTCCCTTACATTGTATGAAGGAAGGTATGTCCCTGTATTTTCAATTGTTGATTGCTGTACCTGCAGAGAGCTAAGTGCAGGAAGGATTTTGGTCGTGTCATTCCTATGGTCCATTGCAGGTTTTCATTTGTAAATGCTTGTCCTTCCTCATCTGCCCAAAAGATGAAGGTCAGGCAGCCCTCAATGCCTAAAGGCAACCCAAGAGGTGGATCAGGTGCTGTCTTAACATCTATTGGTTCAGACTGGAATGTGGCTTTTTTTGTATAATAAGGAGCTGATGGCCCAGAGCTGGACCAAGAAGTACAGGGGTAGGATTTCCTGGCAGAGAGAGAGAGAGAGAGAGAGAGAGAGAGAGAGAGAGAGAGAGAGAGAGGGAGGCAGGTAGAAACAGTGCAAACCCAGCAGATCAAGGACATGCATTATGCAGGCAGCAGGGAAACAGATGGAGGAAGCAGGCTGGGAGAACCATGTTGGGAGACAGAATGGCAGATAAGTCAGGATAAGTTAGTAGCTAGCTGAGAGACTGCCCTAGCAAAAGACCAACAGCTTTAAACTATTTAGAAGTCTCTGCACCTTAAATCAAATGCAGAACTCATGAAAGTCACACAATAGCAATAGAAATCCTAAGACAGGGTACCAGGGATTGGGAGGATGACTGTAATAGGTCTGACCATGATTTCATTTATAGGAATGTGGGCTTTTAGACATTGGATCAGAAACATAGATGAACAGTGAAAGTGGGCTTTAGTGGGCCATATTAGTTGGAGCCTGGAAAACAGTGGTGCTGAGGGCGATTTGAACTGTGGGAGCCTGACACAAAAAGGTTGCAGAGGGGAAGAATGTGAGTATGTGGCCTAAAGAGAGTTCTTGTGATATTTTGGCAATGAATGTGGCTGCTTTCTGCCTTGGTCCAAGAAAGTTTGCCTGAGGTTACATTGAAGAGTTTTGGATTAACAGCTTTGGTGGAGGACATTTCCAAACAACCTAGCATTGACTGTGTTGTGTGGCTACTAATAGCCACACTTATACAGATCTATAATGAAAAGGCGTCAGCCGAGCAAGGAAAAATACAAACTGTACAATTTGAGGTGGGGCACGGAGAAGTGGACTGAAGACAAGCTGTGGTCAAGGAAATAAACAGATTAAAGAAAAGCCTTCTGTTAAATGGAATCAAGGGAGGGGTGACCTCACAGCAAGACCCCACCCACCTAAGCTGCCAACCTCTGAAAAAGAATTAAAGAAACTCTTAGGGCCTGTTGTGATGGCGCACACCTTTAATCCCAGCACTCCATAAGCAGATACAGGTAGATTTCTGAGTTGAAGACCAGCCTGGTCTACAAATCCAGCTTCGGGACAGCCAAGCTTAGGCAGTGAAGGAAACCACTGAAAACAGAAAGCTGCTGACCAAGAAGCCATTGAACGAGGAGGCTATGGTCCAGCCCTGACACGAAGCTTAGGCCTCATGGTTTTGGCTGAGAATTATGATTCCTAACTCAAGACTCTCGACAACATTTCTGAATGCCTAAAGCTCATGCTGTTATGCTGGGGCCACTGAGATGGGCCAACAAGGACGAAAGGTCCCCCAAATCTAATACAAACAGAGAAATAAGTAAAGAGGCCAAAATGCCTTCTTTCTATACTAAGCCAGAGTCTCTATTCCAAGCTCAGGCTACAAAGACTGTCGTTTGCTGTTGAGATCACTATGAGGAAGAGGAGGAGGAAGAAAAAGAGGAGAAAGAAAAAGAGGAGAAAGCAGAGGAGGAGAAGGAACTGGGAAAATCCAGTTAAACCTTCAGTAGCCACCTCATGAGAAGCATCCACAGAGCCAGCCCACTAGAGGGCTTGGCATCTGCTCTAGAGGCCATCAGGGAGCGGTCTAACCTTCAGCTCACTGCACCACTGCTGCCTTAGTCTAGGTGACTAATCTCCAATAACCTTAATCTGCATTAGCAATGATTAATTAATTGCTTATGAATAATTTTAGCACTCCCCCACCCCCTAACCCTCTAAGCAACACTGAGAATTCTCTGACTACTAGTGATGGGTGCTGCGGTATGCGAGAGGCACCTGCTGCCCAGTAACCCCTCTATCCTGGGGCCACAGGTAGACAGAGACAGCAGGAATACTAATGCGTTCATTAGACAAGTCCAGCTTTAGTGTTTTCCGTGGCGCTCGGGAGGCAGGTTAGAAGGCAGAGCAATGACAGCTCTCAGTTTCTGTTTGTTCGTTTCTTTTTGTTGGGGTTTTTTATGTTCGTTTGTTTATAACCACAAAGAGCTAAGCTGGAGCTTCGGTGACCGTGAGCACCGCACTCACACGCTTGCAAACAGCAATGTGTGCTTTTCTTTGGACGAGGATGTACATTGTTAGGAACAGATGTGGAAGGGAAAGATGCAGCCATCACCACCTACACAGTAAGACTCTGAAATAACCAGCTAGTGTTCACACTGCTGGTCCTAGGCACAGCAACTCGCTGGACCTTGCCTGAGATGCCTGTTAGATTTCCCTACCCATCAAGAGACTGATGCTTATCAATAAAATCAGTAACATGCCCTTTAAATATCTAAGCTATGGCCTTCATGCCTAACCTAGAAGTAACTAAGGATACATTGACTGAGACCATGTTCTTTCCTAGAAGGCACCAATGTACCTGGGGAGGCTGGGTGGCACTGCCCTCCTCCCACTGGAGTCAGCTTCTCTCCTCGTTCTGACATACTTCGTGGACCAGGATGTCTGAGCTCCCACGTGGTAGGAGTCTAAGCAACAAGCCAAGGAACAAGAGTATATGATGCACTAAGGTACAAGGCAGTATCTTTGAGAAGATGGGCCCCACAGAAGGGCTAGGCCACAGTGTTCATGTCTGAAAGTCCTCGCTGTCCAAAACAAGACAGGAGGGTCAGTTTGCTGAATAAATGAAAACATCGTCTTCTATCTCAGTCTTCCAAAGGCCTAAGAAAAAAATCTCACGTAAAAATCCTAACCCAGTACCCTTCCTAAGCTTAGACAGAAACCAACTATCCTGCTTTCCTTATACACAATAAAGAATTATTTTATTAAAGTCTTTATTTCAAACTGTGTATTTGCTCAGATCGATGCTCTGAAATCAGTGATGTCATATACATTCAGTGCTCACAACCGGAATCACACTGAGCAAAACATGCAATAAAATACACATACACACACACACACACACACACACAGAGTTGCTGCTATAACTATCAGTTTATATATCAAAAGGTTAATGAGCCCAAAGTAATGCTAGTCATTAGCACTACTTTGTTTAAAGATTATTGTCTTCCTCCAAAAGACCCACAGAAGAGATTCTTTTCAAGCAGGTAAAGATAAGTAGTCTCCATTTACAAATTAGTTTGGTTCATTTATAAGTAATCTATTTTATAACTAAAAAGCATTTTTTTAATAAAAACATGGGTTCAGACAGTGGTATAGCCTTTGGATATACTCAGTTATGACTCTGACCTCCTAGGCCTATCAGGAGACAGGGTAGTCAGGGGAGGGCAGAGTTAGAACTGAGCAGCATAAATCAAAGGTCCAAAGGTCCAAGGGGTGAGGCTGAGGTTCAAATACGCTTCTTTGGTCTGTCTGTGCTAGAATTCTAGCAATTCAGACAGCATCTAAACGGAGCCTCTAAGAGAATATCAAGTGCTATTACAACTTTTCTTCCTTTATGAAAGTCTTTATTTCAAATGTATATTTGCTCATATCAACGATCAATGCTCCCCAACCAGTGATGTTGTGTAATGTTTATACACTCAGTGCCCACAGCCAGAATCACACGGAGGGAAACATGTCGTGACAGAATGCAAGACATGCGCAGGGCATCATGGCCTTTCCAAACATCCTCAGGAAGTGACGCAAACTGATGTGGTGCCGCTTACGGGGATTGATGAGCATATACATTTACAGGAATCAACTAAGGAAAGAGGCACTGGATACAAAGCCTAGACTCAGCTCGCTCAAACACATTCTTTTATAAAACATGGATCTGACATCATAATTAAGACATGCTACAATGTGGTATAAACTTCATTGCTTTTAATTCCAATCTCCGCCCCTCCTTATCAAGGATAGACATGGTGTGGCCTCTCTTATAAGTAGGCATGGCAACATGGCAAGATTCTGGCTATGAGATGGTGACAGGCATATTATATTAGACTTCCAGGAAGGTCTGTTGAAAAATGAAAGGTGTATCATATTTTGGACTTCTGTTCTTACTCTAGGGTTCAGCTTAAAACAGAGATGTTCTGAATGGAATGCCAGTGAGCCATTCTGGACCATGAAGGAATTTGAAGTTTGGATGTCAAGTTCTGGGTAGACAGAGACAGAGAGAGTAAGATCCCGTGTCTCTGGGAACTCAGTAGACTACTCTGCAGCCCACATTGCCTTTGCCCAGCCTTTGATATGAGAGGTTTTGACACAGCTTTAAGGTACTAGGCTGAGGCGTTTGTGACTCACAATTACTAATATTACACCCAACCCATAGCAATTCCACAGCATCAGATAACAAGGTATTTTCAAGCTGGAGCATAAAAATGTGGAATTTATCACGTTTTATTCTATTTCTTTTAAATGAAAACTATTTCACTACTTTGGACCAAAAAAACCCACGTCATTTCCATTTTTAAAGGGAGAACTTTGTCTTTGCATAACAATTAGAATTTGTTGGATGAGTGGCTAGCCACTAACAGGACAAGTTCATCTACAATAGGGAGAAATAGAGAAGTTGCCAAAGCTAACTCCCTGCTTGGCCTGACTCTTAACTTTCACATTTTAGCACTGAGAAAATGGTGGTTAAAGCCATCAACAGTTTGAGAGTTTTGAGTAGTTGAGTCTTCAGAATAAGTCCAAATTCCTCAGAACTGCTGCCAAGATGGGTGCCAGCAGTGTTTCTGGGCACTGTATTACACAGGCCACTCAGTACAGAAGCCTAGAACCAAGCAAGAAGCTAAACCAATATCAGGTACCAGCTCCTCAACAGACAAGTCCCCATGAAGTCTTCATTGCTATCCCCAGTCTGTCTTACTAGGGATTTCAGGCCATCTAAGTACCTTCAGATTCAGAACATACAAGATGTCTCCTCTGCCTTCTTGCATACATTTGTCTTAGCAGCATGTATGATGGATTTCTGTCACTCCAAAATACTCATTGCACCCAAAAGAGTGATCTGGAAGTGATCATCGTCAATCAAGAGGAACCGAAACAACAGAAGATGAGAGGAAAGTCAGCAAAAAGACTGTGAGAGGCATTGCTTCCCTGGGGAGTGTGGAACAGGCTCCAGCTTGGCTTCTGACTGGATAGACATTAGGTCCTCTTCTTTTACAGGAGACTTGTGTCAAGAACAGCACAAACTCATAAAACCACGGTGTGAGTGATCCTCATTGTGCCAAGGTAAGTCTGTAGTCATTTGACATGTGATAAGCATGTGATAACCCATCCACTCTACTGAAAAGCGGAAAACCTCTAGCCCGTCATTCTGGGAGATTAGGGATGACTTTTGTTTTATTACACAGGACAAGGAAGGAAGGTCCTGGACTTTGTCCAGTGTACCATCTTAGACACTTGTCCCTTCCTATCGGGTACCACAGTCCTGAAGGCTTGTGCTACAAAAGAATATTTCTTTATCTCTACAATGAAATTACAGAGGTCCTAGAAAAAAAAAGCATAACCCAGATGTGCTACATGATCCAACCAATGAAGCATGTCACTGGGTAGTGTCAGCGCTTGGCTTTAAAGTTCCAAGGTTCACTGCCATGTTCAACTTCCACTGATAGAACGTTTCCTTCTAACACAAGCCCATATCCAACAGAGCTCCATCTCAAATCTGTGACTCTGCACATCAGGAGGAGGTCTTGTCTCAAGGGCAACCAAACTCTAAGACAATAAAAGTTCCTTACACAAAAATAACCTTTAGGCGCAGAGCTCACTACGAAGGAGCAGACTGTCTTTCTGTCTGCTGGAGAGGGTTCTGCGTACTGAGTGAACCATATACCATCCCTTGGGTTCATCCGCAGGTTGAGAAGCAGGCTTTGAGGATGGGTATAAAGAATGAGCAGTTCAGTACAGCTGGGCTGGCTCCCTTCCACAGGCCCAACCGGGCGCCAGGGCAGTCCAGCTGTGTGGTGCTGTTCATGCCAATGTCACAACCCTGCCACTAAGAGGCTGTTATTTCCATCACCCTAGTGAGTGACAGCCCTTGGATGAGAATCTGCAATCCCCTTTGCCTGGTACCCTGGATGTCTGCCCAGGCTGCTCCGAGACCAGTACCACCAGGCTCTGACCCGGCTTTGTTTAAGGACGCCTCTCTGCCTCTTTCTGCTTGGTCCCACACAGTACAAAGGCCTGACCCAGGAGCAGTCTGGAAGATACTCTCTCTTCAGCTGTGGCTCCAGTCCCATTCTTAGATGCCCCTTGCCTACCTCTCTATTACAGACAAGAGGAGACTGCACTATTATTTTACAGAACCCCTTAGAGACATAACGACCTGGAAACTGTTTGTGTCTTATGGGGAATTCTAACCTATTTCTTTGGTGGTATGGCTTGATTTTACATTGTTGCTCTGAGTACAAATCATAATGAGGTGTAATTGCTTTCTTCTTCAGCTCTTGGGATGCTGGGAGAAACATTCTATGTCCCCAAATCATACTGTACGGAACACTGATATGTATGGGCAACTTTCACAAGTTTATGTTACTATTTATGCTTCACTTTGTTGGGGAGAGGTAAAGGGGTGGGTATTGAGGAAGGGTCTCACTCACTCTGTAGCTCTCAGGCTGGCCTTGAACTCATGGCGATTCTGAGTGCTGGAATTAGAGTAGAAAGTCTTCAGACTCAGCTCAGAACCTCACTTTTTAAAATTATTTATTATTAATTAATTATTTTTATTTACATCCCAAGTGTGGACCCCCTCTCAGTCTCCCCTTGCAAAGTTCTTCCCTCCCTCCTTCCACCCCCTCCCCTTTGCCTCTAAGATAGCGCCCCTACCCCTGGCATCTCCCTTCCCTGGGGCATCAAGTGTCTGCAGGATTAGGCACATTCTCTCCCCACTGAGGCCAGACAAGGCTGCCCTCTGCTACATATATGCTGCTGCCTTGGGCTTGTGCATTCAGAGCCTCATTTTTAGTGTTCTTCTGTTTCTGTTTGGTTTTCTTTGGAGGGGCAATGCATGCGAGAGACACAGGAAGTAAGAATATAACACACGTTGCATCGAGCCTAGGGAATTATAAAACACACCAAACTTTAATGGCCCCACAAGCTAGAAGAAAATTTACAAGGGGGAGGGGGTGATTGGAGGGCTGCCACTGAAATGAAGGAAAAACGAGTCATGCCAAATCAGAAGGAAGGAGTGACAGGGAGGAGCAGGGAGAAGCAGGGAGAAGGGCCAGGAGCTGAGGACCCCTGCCTGGGCCTTCACTGTCCTTTATCTGCCTTGGCTGACCAGACCATACACAGGTTTTTAATTTCTTTTTTCATATGCAGCTTTTTCTTCCTTTCTTTTTTTTAACCTTTATTTTTCTCTAAATATTTATTTATTTATTTATTTATTTATTTATTTATTTATTTTTGGAACTGTTCACACATTCTCAAAAACAAAACAGAAATGAAAACAAACAAACAAGACCCAGTAAAGGAGACGCTGTCAGAGCACTAAGTCCTGAGGTACCTGTGGGGAGCACACCGCATTCTGACAGCCATTTTCTAACCCAGGATACTGACCCACTTAAGGGAGGGAGAAGGGAAGACACAATTTCTCTAATTATCATCAAAAGCTATAAAATGGGGGCAAACATAACAGCTGGAAAATGGCCTAACAACGACCTAGCCACGGGAGTGACTGGAAGAGTTTCTAATGGCTATCCCTTTAAATGTCCCTGAGAACATGGATGGGCCCTCTGGCTTTGATGTCTCCCCTGGGGATGGACAACTACTAAGGACTTAGGTACTCACAGACACAGAACTAGGGTCATTTGTCAATCAGTATCAGCAGCTATGTTTGGATCCCGTCTCCACCCCCTGCCCTCCCAGAGATATAGAATGCCAGGCTGAAGAGGCATTCTGTACGGAAATTTTATGCCCTAATTTCTTCTACGGAATTGAAAGAATCCAGTGGAGAGTACACAGAAAAAGAGGTTCATATTTTGCCACTTAGCCACGCCCCACCGCCTCAGGCCATGCCCCCCAGGAATCTTTCCCTTTCACTGCCTTGCTAGCTTCTGCATGTTTTGTGCTAACAAACCTGGAGAAAGAATCAAGATAGTCCGCATTTGCTCTTGCTGGCCTCTGATCCAGTCAGTTACCCCCCTGCTCTGGTACCTGCAGTCACATCTTGAAAGTGTTCCATCTGAGGTGCCTGGAAGGCATCTCTAAACCTCAGCTGGACCTAGCAACCTGTCTTTAAAAGGGGTCTATGGATTTTGTTTTAAAGGTTAATCACATGTTGGGACCACATCCAGTCCCCAAAATGCATCGTTACTACCCCCAAACAAAAATGTCTGTCATTCCTATAGATAAAAAATGTGTTTTACTAAAAAGGAGAGAGACAAGAAACAGTAACCCTCAGGTGCATCCGTGGTCAACACCCAGGTCTGCCTGCAGGCAGTCAGAAATGGGAGGCAGGGAAGAGGGCCACGGCGTTAGATTTCTTCCTCTCCCAACAGTCTGAGTGGAGAGAGCACAGTTGCTTCAAGTTCTCTCTTCCTTTCTCAGTCTGTTCTATTTTAAGGCTGCAGCAGAGGCGCTGGCAGCTAAGTGTTTCCAAGTTAGTATGTCACTTCCCTACTTCAGATCACGTGGGAGGCACAGCCTGGGAAGCCCAGGGGTTCCTGGGAGGCAGGAGAGCAGGCACCATCTCAAAACTCCTATGTTTCAAAAATGTGCCCACTCCCTGTTAGGCACCTTTATGAAGACTTTTTTTTTTTAATCTCATTTATCTATGGAATGTCAAGAAGTCAAGTGTGGTGCTCACACACAGTATGAAACTGGTTGCCAGGGGCTGGTGTATTAGAGGGAAGTGCAGAGACACTGGTGAAAAGACTTAGACTTTCAGTGGAAAGTTGAACAAGCTCTAGCTATATTAGGGACTCAAACAGTGGGTGGCAAGGAATGTGTTAATAAATTGGACTGTGATCATCATCAGACAATATACAATATAATAAAATGATATCAAATAATCCTGTTGTATATCACAAATATACACAGTCTTCATTTGTAAAAAAAAAACCAGATACTTCTAAACATTTTTGAAAATATACTTATTGATAACAAATTTGAAAGTAAAAGGCCTCGTTAGGGGGCTAGCAGGGTAAAACAAGATAAAACAGGCTGAGGTGTAACTTAGGTCACCAGAGCTGGCTAAAGATGATCTGGGTGCAAGCTGGGTGCGGGGGTCGAAGGCAATGATTTCCATGACAGTCCTTCCATCAAACAAAACACTGACTCTAACAACAAACACAACACATGAAAACAAGACATGGAAACTTACATACATGATGGGATGTCTTAATCTACCTGGCCACAGGGGTCTCATTAACTCTGCCATCCCAGACACAGGGAAGTCTGCAATGCTGGGTGGTTGTGAAAAACCAGGAAGTTATATCATCCTTTATTGGATACTGCAGCCTATAATTTATACCTTTCCTTTTTACGTTTGTCACTGTTCAACATCTGATTTAAAAATATTTTCTCTAAAGTCAATAAATCAAGGGTTGTAACTACTGAAGGAGTCATCGATCAGAAAAACGTTGAGGTTCAACTTCTCCACAGTTGGTCCAGACCCACACTGAATGTTCCACACTTGGTACATCACCAAAGCAAACATTTGGCATCATAAAGGTCAGGAGCCAACCGTATAAATCCTGCACCAATACAAGTTAAGATTTGGTATCCTTGTCTGTGAAAGGATCATCACAGTCTCCTTTGTTGGAGCTCATTCATGAACGACGGTTGAGACACCACTCGTGATGATGAAGTACACTCCCAGCGAATGGCTGCTCATCAAAGGTGTCAGCTGCAGCGTTTAATCACACAGGAGAAACTATTCATTTCCTCACGAATGTCTCTTCTAGTAATCTCTTCATTATCTTACTCCCATATGAAACGGGTGCTCAAAATTCAATTGAGTTGAACATCTTAAGGAGTTTTAAAGTGTGTGTCTATTTCTCATTGAGAATTCCCAAATGTTCAAATTTCTACGATGTTAGGGGTGGTATTATGGTAATGGACAGCAAGATGCACCAATAGAAGAAGCCCAGTGTAGAAGAAGAGCAAATAAAACTGATTATCTACCAATTTCTGTTAGAATAATTCAAACTGAGGCCTAAGGCCTCAGTGTTTGCTGCTCTTCTAGAGGACCCCAATTTGGTTCCCATTACTTGACAGCTCACAGTCACTTGTAACTCTAGCTCTAGTGGCTCTGGCGCCCTCTTCTGGCCTCTGACAGCACCTGCATGCATATGTGCATACACTCAGGCAGGCATAAACACATACACATATATTTTTTAAATTAAAAAAAAACTTTCTAACTTAAATTTTAAAAGCCTGAAGAATAACTAGGGCAGAGTTATATCTAACTAGGATGTTTCCTGAGACAGTGGGAGGAAGAAACCAAGAGTGGCTTGCTCCATTCAGATTTTGACAAGGAAGGACGCAGAGAACCTCAGCTCATGGGTGACGGCTGAGACCACACGGGTTAGATGTAGAGAACTCTGAGCTATGCTCATTGTTCACATTTATTTCATACAGCTTTAAGCACAGCACTGCACTGCCTTCCCTGAACTCTTAGTTCAGGCCATATTAATAAGAGATGTATCTTCCCAAATGCCTGATGACAAAACAGAAACTGGAGTTCTTCTCATATATTATCTCTAACATAAAAGGCTGTAGCTGGAAGCTGTCGAACTCACGTACCCTTTCACGGTAGGTGAAGTGAACTCTGATGGCAAGCTCTTACATTCTCACAGTGGGTCAAGGTCAACCCCCCTGATGTCTGATCTCTTGGCAAAAGATCACATTCGCAAGTTTTAAACTTTAAACATTTTACAACTGAAAGTTCAGATATTTTAAAAACTTTTTTAATGAGAAAAGAACTTGTCAATTCTTGTCCCTTTGCTGAGGTAAAGCTCAAGTCACTGAGGCATCTCAGACGCATGGCCACAGAGCTCCCTGCCAGACACACCAGCCTCATTTCCTCCCATCAGCACCGAGGTTCCCATCTCACCGTGAGAGAGCAGCACCAGGCAATACTTATAGTCTAAAGGGCAAGAACTTCTTTCTCATCCTTCAGGCCTGAGGATTTCTGCCCAGCTGTGTGTCACACCTGGTCAAGTCTGCAGCCAGCCTGACTTGTGGTGATGTGGGCTGTCATTTATTTCCTGTTAGCTCTCACCTATTTGGAAACTAACTGACTCATGCAACTATTCCCTAAAGCAGAGGGACACTTTATAGTTTACCAACTGAGGGCCGTAACTCACCGAAACACATTCCCTGGCTCCTTTATTTCTTTTGAACAACATACATTTTAAAAGAAAGCAAATGAAAGCAGAGAAGGAAGTGGGGATTGTGACATTTTCCTCAAACAGTGACTGTAAAAAGCTACAAAACAACAACAACAGCAAAACAGTATGCAAACAACAACAGTAGCAAAATGATCAGAACAAAGGGCCTGGGTGAGGGAGTCCTTGCTAGGTTTCAGATTATGAAATGGTAAGGAGGATACCTCATACCCAAGGCTGTACATTCTGGCTAGAAGGCAGTTAAAGCACTGCCCAGACAACACACACAGTCTTCCCAGCTTATGTAACCCTGGAGCTGGAAGAGGAAGGACACATTTTAAGCCAATAGCTGTGATATGTAAGACAGAGGACAGGAGCTGACATCCTCACTAAAAGGCCATTTGCATGGTTCAAATGGTTTGATTTTGCAAAAAATAGGAAGCAGTATACAAGTGTGTGTGTGTGTGTGTGTGTGTGCACGTGTGCATGCGCTATGTGTATACATACATGGATACATATCTGTGCACATTTACACAAATATACAAGCACATGTAAATATACTCTGATATGTTAAGTATATGCATACTCATGAAATATCTGTATTTCAGTTCTAGAAAAATAGAGAGAAATCCTGTTATATTTTTTTAGGTTAGTCATTATGTGTAATTAGCAAATTATAAACGTTGCTTTGTGTATGTATTCATTTCTTTTTCCATGAATGCTAGTATCCTATTTCCCAAATAGCTAGCCACGTTTCAGGGAACCCTGTAATCAAGTGGCCATATAGACATTGTTTAGTCATCTGACAAAAAGTACACCTTTGCTATTCATTATTTAACTACTATATCTTGAGGGGAAAAAATGACAAAAGAAATCTCCTCTTCCCTTAAAACGCCAAAGCCCCCTCTATGGTGTCCAGTGATCAGTGACTGCCACGCTGTTTGTATGATTCATTTGCATCTAGAATGTTACATAGCTTGCACTGATTGTCAGCTTGCACTGATAGTCAGCTTATAGATAGTGGATGCTCCTGAACTCATCAATGGTAGCTGACAGAAACATACTTTAGCTGCTGGACCCAGCAAGAATGTCTGACAAAGTATGAACTGGACAGCTGATGTGCTTCACAATCCCGTGATGCCCTGGCCCACTAACAACCCTCTTGTGTGGCCTAGGGAGAAATCAAGATTGTGTGTGTGTGTGTGTGTTATAATATGTTTACTATAAAAATTATTTTGCATTTCTAAGCAAATAGTGCTAATGTAGAATATTACTCAGAAAGATATAAAGACATTATAGGAGCCTTCAAGCTAGCCAAAAAAACATTGTTTACGGAAGTCATACGCCTACCCTACTAGAAAAAACCAGTCGTAGGAGTGAGTCCCTTGTCCGCTGATTAGTTGTCTCTATACAGAGATCACTTTCTTCTCTGTTGCAGTAGCACTGTCTGTGTGAGTCAGCCGGGGTAACTGTGGTTAAGGTGTTAGGTCTCACACTAGCCTTGGGAGGTGTTTCTTCCCACATTCCTTTGACAGCTTGCTCCTGCTTGTCAGAGAAGCCAAACGAGAAGGTAGGGGAGGGGAGTGGGGGAGTGGAAGATGTGTCTTCCTTCTGGGCAAAACCCCATCATCTAATATTTCCCTCTGGCACAGTGACACCTGCTGGAAATATGTGCGAACATGGCCATTACTGTCCTATGAGCCTGCTACAGTCATCCTGGTCCCCAAGTCTAAGGCTCCCAATTGGCTGGGGTCAATGCACAAGTTATGTGACATGAAGATAAATTTGGCATTGGCTGTCTAGGAACTGACAGCACAGTCAATAGACAACTTCCCAGAAGGTCGCATTCCAACGCCTTTCTAAGGGCTAACCAAATAAGCTTGCAAAAACAGTTCATTTAAATATATGAGATAGTTCAGCATGGGTCATATCCTTATGCCTTTTATAAAAAATGATTACATTTATTTCTGTTTTGATTTTTTCCTAATTCAAAGTGAAAACAGTGAGATTGACCATCACAACTTTGGTGTATTGATGTCTGGTACCTGGATGCTTCAGCTATCCAAGTCAGAACGGAGTGGAAAGGGCAGTAACACGGTAGCTAAACACATACAGCAACTGCCCCAAGGCAGCTGCCAAGTATCACCCATTGTAAAACTAGATTCAAGTAATCTGTGGTGTCTACATAGCATGGGCTAGCCTGAAACGCAAATTCTGTAGCCCTGGTCTCTCCAGTTCTAGAATTACGGGTCTGTACCACCATACTCAGCTAGGAAAACACCTTGGGTGCTAGTTTTTGAGGCTGTTCTCAGATTAAGGATATCTTTCACAGCAGAGGCAAAGTCTAGCAGTTGACCATTTTCTTAAGCTTGATATACAGTGTAGCACTGGCCAGGCTTACTTCTCACCCCAGTGCTTTGGTAGTATATATTAATGACTCATTAATAGTGTAGGCTCTGTTTGTTTTGTTTTTTAAAAAGGTAAGGTACAGCAAGAAACCCTGTAGAGCCACAAGGCCAGTTGAAACAGTAATAAATCATGTTGATAGTATGTAGCCTCAACAATATGATTCATAAATGCCAGGATGTGATCAGTAACAGCCAACTTCCCCATCGTGGACTATTTAAAAATATTTCAACACTTTCTCCCCTTTTCAGTTAAACAGCCCCTTCCCTCAAACATATCCTCTACTTCTGAAGACACAGGTGCTCTTAAAAGCAGGGTTTAGCTGTGACAGGATTCAAGAAGCTTCTTTGTTCTCTAAAAAAGAAGTAATTTTTTCCTCCTTCAGCCAATCTGGTTATTTGAGTTAGGCTCACATATTTCATTTGATTTTTAATAAAAAGTATCTGGATGAAGGCAATGCTAAGCACCATGCCTTATTTTCCCAATACATAGACCTTAAATTCTCACCTATGAATTTCACATTATTAAAGAAATGTATGTTGAATTAATCACATGTCATTCACATGATTTTCATCTGTGCCTTTGTCTAAGTACAGTGAATTTGTCTGAGACATGTTTGGATTGCCTAATAGGGCAGCCCTGACATCCGTCACTTCAGTTTAATCATGAAGGGAAAGAATCAGACAAACCCCAATACAAAGGAATTCTACAAAAACACCCAACCCCTGAGGTATCGGTGTACAAAGTCTAAGTGCCATGTCACCACACCGTGTCACCGTAACATATGTGCAGATATTAACATCACTCACCGGAGATGTTGATGTGCTTATGACAGGACATGTCAGGCTTCCCTACTGTCAAGCCTACCATTCCCACTCCCTACCTCTTTTCATTCTATGCACTAGGAACTCACTCTGTACAGTCCACACCTAAAGCTGAGTCATATGCTCTCTCCAGGCCATGCACCAGAACATCTACATAAACCACGGATCACCATTTGAAACTGTACAAAGGTAGAAATTATTCCCAAAGAGTCTACTCCTAATGGTAAGAGTCCTTAACTTTTAAATTCTAGTATAATAATCCTTAACATATTGGTTTGTGCTGAAGAAGTACTATTAAATGGGAGAATAGTCATGGTAGCCCCAAGATTATGTAGACCAATTTGAGGACATTTTTGGACTTTATCATACACAGACTTACATGTGCCTACACATTCTGCACATAACCCCTTTAGGATTAGATCTGACCACTTGAAAAACTAATTAGAAAAGGCCTTACTTAAAGTCACAATTCAAATTAAATGATTAACACAAAACCACTGAAATACACAGTTACTATATCCCACACTTCTGTACTCCTTAACAAAAGCTTTTGAAATGAATTCGTTACGTCCTAACACACATATGCTACTATAAGCTAATTTTTGACTTTGATCTTAATTTAGAAGAAAACAATTGATCTTGAGCAAATAGGTAAAATGTAAAACTTCTGAAATGCTTTATACGACCTATGGATTGTTGGCCAATCGATATAATATGCATTTACAGAGTGCCCAGACATCAGAGCAGTAGAGACAATAATATCATTATTTTATCTGTTCAGGTACAGGGCAGAAAACAAGTGGGATTAGACAAAGGCATTATACTCTAGCCGTGTGACTAGAATGTTCATAAGAAATAAAACATACTGAGGGAGAAAAATCAGGCCCTGAATAGTAGGCTTACTAATCCACTGAACACAAGACAACTGCAGTAAAGAAAGTATTAACTATATTGTGCAGAAGGAATAGTTCAGCTAACTGTACCTGCTCTAAGGCAGTGGCTCTCAACCTTCCTAATGCTGTGACCTTTTAACACAGTTTCTCATGCTGTGGTGGCCCCCAACCATAAAGTTATTTTTGTTGCTGCTTCATAACTATAATTTGACTGCTGTTATGAATCATAATGTAAATATCTATGTTTTTCCAATGGTCTTAGGTAACCCCTGTGAAAGGGTCATTTGACTCCCCAAAGGGGTCGTGACCCACAGATTGAAAAACGATGCTTTAAGGTTAAAGACGACACTTAAAAAAGACCAACCTTCATTGCCTCATCTGTTAACACCACAGTAGAAAACTTGCATTCATCACAAACCGCAACACGCTGGTGATGGGCCAAAGCTTTCATTTGCCTATGAGCAGCAGGCATACACTACTATCAACAGGATCTAGATAATTAAGGTATCAAAGGACGAGAGATTAATTAAGTCCCACCACTATTAATGGGCATCACCCCTGTTCTTGGCATAGCTCAGGGAACATAATGTTTCAACTTTTGACGAGGGAAAGATGATGTTCAAGTCGTGCAAATAATTATTTTAGAAGAAACAAATGCTCTTAATTCGGAGCTTTTTCTAGCTGTGCAGCTTAATTAAATTCTAAGAATCTGCAGACATATCTGATGCCATTTTTAAAAGTCTCATCTCACGTCTTCAGACGTTTTGTGTCAGGATAGCTGGTGTCTAGACACCCAAAGTAAGTGCCGTAAAGCCAGCAACAACCAAGACTGCCCTTCCTTCTGCTCTAGATGATGTGTACACAAGGTCACAAACATGCAAGTGTACAAATATTTCCACCGTGCACTCAACAGGAGACTGTTATTTGCAGACAAAAATATTGATGTTGCTAAGTGATACTGAACAAATCACAAGCTGTCTTTTTTATTTTTTTTCTCCCATCTATTTCTCGCTCATAAACAATTTTAATGCCGTTCCAGGTCTGCCCGTATTTTGTCACAACTAGAATATCACATTTACTCCATTTGCTATCATTTTTAGATCCTTCCTTAAAACTAACCAGGGGGCGAGGGAAGCCACAAGTAAGCAACATATAAAATAATGAACAAGGCAGAATGGTGATTAGCCAGCTTTAAGCTAACCCTGGGCTTTTTTGATTTTTTTTTTTTTTTTTGCATAGCAATTCCTCTCTCAGCAAAGGAGAAGCAAAAGTAAGCAGCACCCCCACACACATACACACAAAGGTCCCAAAGTGAAACTTAGTAAACAATCACACACAGACATTTCTCATGAAGAGAGAGACTCATGGAATAAAATAACCAACCAAGTTAAGGTTCTGTCTCCTCCTTTGCTCCTTCTAAAAGAGAAGCATCATTTGGAATTGACGTGCCACGGGGAAGAGGAGGAAAGAACTCATAGGACCTCCAGGTGCCACCCAGGCAGCTATCAATCATTGTGAGGTAGTGGGGGAGGCATGAGCACACCTGGCCTCCCACGACAGACACCGAATTATAGAGAGCTACAAGGAGACAGAGGGAAGGGGAGCTGGGCTGTAGAATCAAGATGCCTCGGCAGCTACGGAAATTTAAAGATGTTTCTTAAAGATCCATAAATCCAGGTCAAAAGATAATGTCTAATCCACTCAAGAAAGGAGAGACTAGAAGGGACTAGACACAAGCAGGTCCAGAAGGGGAAAGTGATACGTCTCCCAGCATCCCTGGGTCTCTGTCCTACCAGTGGCTGTACTGTGTGAAGTCTTATAGAAAAGGGCTTGGGAATTCCCTCTGCTAGCCAATGGACACTGTGGACCTGGCCATCACCTTGGCAACCTGCCTCACTCATTTATCCCACCAACTTCACAGTCTAAATGCTTCACAGTCAGAGGCTCCTTGCTCTGTTTGAAGAATATCATCATTGAAAGTAGGTTCTTCCCATTTTCCATTTTTGCTCCTTTGGCAGAGAACACCTGTCTGTCCCCATGCTCGCCCCCCTCTCCCGCCCTGTCCCCTTGTCAAGCACACTTTGATGCCTCCTCCTGTTAACCCACTTCACATCACTCATTTTCCGGAATGAGTACATAGTTCCACCTACTTGCAAATATCTCTCTTCTCTTGTCTCTTACTCTGTCCACAAACCAGAGCTGTCAGACCATCTTCTGACCCCTGGCTCTGTCATATGTGCTCCAGGACAGCTATGGATTGGGCCACCTTCCAGCATTCGCCCCTCTTCATCCACGACAATTCACATCCTGGAGCTTATAAAAATGAACTTTGCACAGTGGAAGCACAAAGCAGATCCTTGGAGAAAGAAAGACAGCAGCAGTTATTTAATTCATGCACCTCGAGAAGGTGATATGGGGTAGATCCGCCTCAGGCTGGATGGGACTTAGTTCCTGTTGTTTTACCTAACTGGCCTCAGTGTTGCTCACTGTGGAACATGAGAGCCTACTGGCAGTGTAGGATGACCTGTTTTGTCATTCACTACAGGAGGTGAGGTAAAAAAAAGTTAGATTCTGCTAGAAGTTATGTGATCTCAGTGGCAGTAGAACCAGTTGGAGACACACAGAAAATTTATGGTGACATACATAGGAGATAAGAATGTCAAGTGCTGCCATGTGGTGGTGGCGCAGGCCTTTAATCTCAGCACTTAGGAGGCAGAGGCAGGCGGATTTCTGAGTTCAAGGCCAGCCTGGTCTACAGAGTGAGTTCCAGGACAGCCAGGGCTACACAGAGAAACCCTGTCTTGAAAAACAAACAAAAAAACAAAACAACAACAACAAAAAAAAGAGTGTCAAGTGCTTTGCTACCTCTAATCCAAAGACCAATCCTTAGACTGGGATGGACAACAACAACTGGTACTTTAGATACCACCGAAAGAATCAATGGAAGGGCAGTGTGGGCTTTTTATCAACCACAGCACTTTTATAATATCCAAGTTATTCCCCATATCCTCGGGCTTTGATTTATTCCAACTGCTCAGTAGCTCCCAGTGTAAAGTGTTTTCACAGATTCATAACAAGCTCGAGAATTTTGGGTTTTTTTAATCCTTCACAATTCTATAACACACATTATTTTCTCTTTCTCTTCATTATAGAAACTCACAGGTTCTATGAATGAAACCACTTCCTTATTAAATCTGAAGTGTGTTTCCTCGGGATTATGTGTTTCACAAACCCATTGTCAAATTATTCATTGTTCTTGCTGCTATAACATTTTGTTCTTCACCTCAAAACCAATGATGAAACTTTTTTTTTTCTGAATTAGAAATACACGATCTGAGGCAGAGGCTCTGAATGATCAGTGAGGCGGGGTTTCCATCTTGATTTTATAGAATGAATGCAGACCAGAAAAGTCGAGATACTGTCTGTCCAAGTTCCTCCAGCTTCAACATGGCAGTTCCCAAACTTGAACCTTGCTAAGTTTTAAGGTCAAAAGTGTCTTCTTAATCATTCTGTTACTGGTTTACACAGCAAGAAGAAAAAAGTTAGACACTTGTAAAATCCACAGACTTACTAAGACCCTTCTAGCTAACCCAAGTTGTTGTTGGTATGAATAACTTCCATGTGGGGATGCTACTGGCTCTTGATTGTCTAAATTTCTTCTCTGTGATCTCTGTCATCTGTCAGTGACCATCCTCTTTAATGTTTCATTGTTACAGCTCGACAGCTCTGGTTTCTTCAGATATTGAAAACAGAACTATGATCTATTAAATTTAAATGCTTAGTAAGTAAAACCAAGTGGTTTTGTTACAGTTGATGTTGCTGGTTTTTTTTTGTTTTTGTTTTTGTTTTTTTTGTTTTTTTGGTACCTCACATGCAACTCCTTCCTTGGAAATATGAAGCACTCTGCCTGGATGCCTCTCAGCACCTTCCCAACAATGAGCTCCAGCCTGTGGCAAGGGCTCACTCTTTTACCCTATGCTAATTCGCCAACTGTGAATACTTTGGCTGTTCTTGAGAGAGATGTTTTCATTATGGTTTCAGCCTAAACAAAACTCCAACTTCTTATTAAGAATGTTTAATAAAATCAACAGGGTGTTAAAAAACCGTCAGCAGGGAGCACAGTAAATTAGATGCTGTCACTGTGCCTCCCTCTGCGTCTCGATGCAAATGTTTCTCATCTTCATAGCTTCTCTGAAATCCCAGGCTATCATCCCAATCAATTCCCACCCTAACTCCACAAAAGATGACATAGCAGCCCTAAGGCACACACCAGCATCCGCTGAGGAAGTGGAGCTTGGCTCTGGGAAGCTGGGAAATGCCAGCATTTGCTTTAGGACTCATGAGGTAATGAAGGGAGCCCCACCTTAAGATGTCGGTATTTCTTGCACTATGCCACTATTTACTAGGTACTAATAGCATAGGCCCACACTGGTACACACTAGTGGGTTTCCCAATAAACTAAAGACACTGTTCTCATTCTCAAGTGTCTTGTGCAAAAGTTTTCCAAAAAAAAGCTCAAGAGTTACAAGGTATAACAAAGATTCATGTGCTCTGAAGAGCTGCTATGAAAGTACATGACCAAATGCCACCTTTCTCCCTTTTCACCTCAGAGAATGACTTAAATAAAGTTAATAACAGCGGTTCAACCACATGTCCCCACACTGGGACCACATACTACCCACACTGGGACCACATGCCCCCCCACACTGGAACCACATGGTCTGCCCCACACTGGGACCACATGCCACCCCACTGAGACCACATATCACCCACACTGGGACCACATGTCCCCAGTACTAGAACCACATACCCCCTACATTAGGACACATGCCACCCACACACTGAGACATATGTCTCCTACACTGGGACTAATCTGCCCATCACTAAGTATTTGCCTCATCGATGGTACCCACTAGTGAGAATGGCCAAAAGTACTTCTTTTTTTTTTCCAAAAGTACTTCTTATGCCGGGATGCTCACCAGTGCTGCTCAATCATACCCAACAGCTGTGGGGCTTGTAAAATCACCAACTATAAAACAATGGCACGCTTTCATTTCTGCTCTGAGACAACACTGCTATTAAATAATCCCAGAATGCCATCCTTTCCAATGCTACTAAGTTCCATCTCAGGTCTGTGTGACTCCTTGGCAGTAGGTACAATGTTGATCTTGGGATAACTGCTACCATGTCTTCCCAAATGAAACCAACTCTCTCTCTTACCAGGTTCTCACTTGCTCAACCCTACTTGTGTGCCTTTTCCAACCTCTCGGGATGAGGTCTTTGCATTCCAAGCACCTCTCCATGTCTCACTGGCACTATGACCAGAGCACAGCAGGCGCTCAGTAGACATGATGTCATCCATTTCTAGTTTTAATCCCTCAACATCTCCTGTGTCTTTCCTGATCCACTGTTCTCCTCCCCTCCTACAATTCATTTAGTGGTCCACACACTGTTACTCTGAAGTCATAGAGGAGTGGAACAATGTTACTTCTGGTGAGAATCACATCATTCTTTTTTTAAAAAGCCATTAAATTCTAACAGAAATTAGAATTGCATACAAGAATCATTCATTAGGCTATATAGGGTCATTGAATAGTTCCTAATGTACACATTTAGTACTTAATCTTAACTCAGATTCAATGGAAGGCTTAACATGCATTATATATATTATATATATATAGTTCTGCTGAAGTGATTTGTTTATGTAGAAGTTTATGCTAAGGAACAAGGGCTCCATAAAGTCCCTTTTCTTTGTATATGTAGCAAAGTACTTGGTCTCAGGCATCTAATCTACTACATAGAGAGACACTGAGAAAACTTACAGAGAGACCTTTCCACGCCTGTGACCATTTTCCCTCATACTTGGCAAGCAGAGGCCAGAGTTCATGCATAGAGGCAATCGATGGGGACCACGTAGAGATTGACATCATGTCACTCTTGTCTCTCAGATAAGGAAACTCTTTGGTTAAGTCTGAATTGTCTGACTATTAAAACCTCAGAGCTAGGAAAGTCTATAGTCGAAGAAATTTGGATTAAAGTTTTGTCTCATGATGCCTTCCACTATAAAAAGTAATGCCTGCTCAAACAGGAATCTAGAAGACACAAGAAGCACATAAAGATACACAGAGCACCCCCCATTCTCAAGTGCTTTGAATGGTTACAACCTAGATCTCAGGCAGCCCCTGAAGCTGCCAACCCAATCCCTTTCTGTAGAAAATGTCACAGCCATATACTACTCTCTGTCCTGTAGATGCTTACTGGTCTGTTCAGACATTAGCTTAAATGTCAGCTTGTCCCTTTAAGCTCTGACTACCCTACCCTTCCAGCTCACTTGAGAGAAAACAATGTTTTGTTTTGTTTTCTGCTGGAGGTGTTTTGTAACTGCCTGTGAACTTCACTGCCACTGTCACCAATCAATCCTTCCTAAGTGCCACTCAAGATAAAGACCAATGACCTCTGTGCCAACTGCCAGGCTGGTTTCACAATTTTCAGTCTCCTGAAAACATGTCTTTGTTTTCCTTTCAGGTCGGTAATAGCATTAAGTTCAAGGCTCGATTCCTGCTTCAAATATCTTCCTTGCTTAGGAGGTGGGCTGAACACAGCTCCTGCTATTTATGGTGTCGAAGAAGTTTGTTTACCCTGTTAACAAAATCAACAGCCTGGGCTCCATGGGGCACTAAAAATGTCTCCAGCCCACTGCACCACCCTTGCAGGAAAATGGACCCAAGGCAGAATAGTGTCTCAGCAATAGCTATGTGTCTTAGTGTTTCTATTGCTAGGATGAAACACCATCCCCAAAACCAAGGTGGAGAGGAAAGGGTTTTATTTGACTTACATCCCCACATGATACAGAGGCCACATAGGGGTGCTGTTTACTGGCTTTCTTACAGGACCCCCACCCCAAGGGTAGCCACACCCACAATGGGCCGGGTCCTCACTCATCAAACACTAAGAAAGTACTTTACAGCTGGATCTCCTGGCAGCACTGTCTCAATTGAGGCTCCCTTCTCTCAAGTGACTCTAGCTTATGTCAAGTTGACCTAAAACCAGTTAGCATACCATGCTTTCACTAAACATATATAATATGATATAATATATATATAATACAACATATAACTTTCTATAATATGTATATCCAACTACCATTGCTAGCATTCACCTAAACCATTTTTAGATCTTGTGCTTGACTCAGGCAGGTCGTAAAAGACATAAAAGCTGATTACTCGTCGGTGTGCTTGTTACCACATCTGTTCTAGTGAGCTTCCTTAAATATTTGTCTCTGTGAGTTGACCTAAACTTCTAGTGAAATAACATGTACATAGTAATATAATTACACATATTTTCCCAACATTCCCAAAATGGTAGCGCCAACTTAATAATCTGGCGCTAATAATCTGGTTTAATAATCTGGCGGGGATGCCTGTTGATGTCTGACCCATTTCAACAGTGTGCAATAGGCCTCAGCTACTTGCTTTCTGATGGGACCATGTTGCAACATTAGAGATTTTAATACATAGAGTCTGTAAATCTAAACCCTTCAGTACTCACTTCAACTCATGGATAATGGAACACACTCACAGCAAAGGCACCAGCCATGAGCTTGCCTAGTCCCCAGGTGTGACCAGCGAGCTTGCCGGTGAGAAGAAAGTGCTCTGGAGACAGGAATCTTCCTTCTTAACTGTTATCAACAACCCAGTAACTACGGATGCAGACTAACAGAGAGGCAGTGCTTAGGTCCCAGAGAACTCTTCAAAGTAGCTATAAATCTATTTAACAATTTCAAAGCACACACATCTCCAGTTCTCAACCAGGATTTGTTACTTAGGGATAAATCTGAAGAGGGGGCTCTCTACTGTGCATTTGAGTGTGTATTTTTTTTTCCAGAAAGTATTTGTTCTGCTGCCTGTTTCCCTTGGCCCTGTCCTAATACCTGCAGACATCTGCAAATACTAGCACCCCACAGATACCAGATCACAAACTTATTGAATGTCCATTTGACTTCAAACACAAATCTACTTTTATCTTGGAAACTAAACAAAGTGTTATAGAGATCTGAGTTCCTGTCTCATCCTAAGTTTTGAAAACTTGTAGTTTTAACAAAAGTCAGGCCCAGATAAACCTGAGAGATTTGCTACAAAAACAAGCATAGCATAGCATTTTATCCAACCTCTGCCACAGTCCACCGTGTACACTTCAACTACATATCTGCCTTCTCTGTTCTTACGCCAAACAGAGCATTGGCATGCCAGTGCTGCCTACCAACCAGTCTTCTCAACCCTCATGAGGTCAGGGCTTCTGGAACTGTCTGGCAGCAGTGGTAACAGTGATTTTTCAAGGTTCCCTTGCCCACACTACCCGGGAGACAGCCACCTGGCCCCGTGTCACGATGTTCATGTGTTGTTCTAGTTAAGATTATTTTTCATGCACTAGAGATTTATTTTTTTGATATAAGGATCATTATCAAGTCCTGGATGCTTTACCTGTTGTAAACTCTCGGACGTAATGAAGCAATATACAAATGTTGATCTTTACATTAACCCTCAAACTTCTGGCATAACATTTTCCCTTCCACTGAGATGCAGCTATCACAGTGCCTGCTTCATTTGTAATTTCATTTGGACAAAGAAGAAAACACCGACATTATGTAACAGTAGTAAATTCTGAATAACACAAGGTTGAGAAATACTGTAGATGATCTTGAAAATTGGGGCAGAGAAATGTTTGTCTATCTGTAACATATTTTTTAGGGCCTTCTGTAGTGAAGGAAACAAAACCAAAATGATCTTGCATCTAGCTTTTCTACTAGCAAAATGGAAATATTCACCTCTCCACGTTCTAGATCCTCTCTCAAAGAGATCAATTTTTATGCACGTTTTAAAAATTAAATTGAACTTATTTAATGACAAGAGAATTATTCGAACAAATTCTTCTTTCAGACAGTCAATCTTGAAATACGTGTACAGCTAGACCACAATGTGGGCCACTGAATTCATTCAATTAGTTCTTGGACCTCAAATCTCCTCAGAGGCCTCTCAATGAAGTGTTTTGGGGAAGAGAGAAAAATGATTTCCCAACAAGCTGTTAGTACTCCAGCAAGTGCACACAGCAAGCCTCCACTCTGAGGAGTTCTTGGCAGGAGCATGTGACATTTTTTTTTCTTTGTAATGGGGAGAGGAAAATCTGAGCCAAAATCAAAAGTTATACAATTGTACACCAGAAACATGAGAGTAAAGGTTTCTTCCCTAGGAAGCCAAATACATCAAAAGAATTGCACTACCAAACATCATCACAGAGATGAACATGCTACTGTTCTGCCAAGATGATAAATATCAAAATATTAGAGGGCAATTAGACAAAATACAAGGCCATGTAGTTGCCTGGTATAATCCCTTATAGATGTGCTCATTCCCATGTTGGCCACCTGCTCCCATGCCCACACTTTAGGAAATATTAGAGACAAGGATCAAGATATGCCACAATTGCTCTCTTCCTAAACTACAGTCCTAGAGTAATAGCTTCATCAGTATGTTTGGAAGTAAACTCAGACCACTCAACCATGGTAACTGACGGACATACTTCATAACTATCTTTTTCTCATTATAGATGGGGTTGGAAATTCCATCGATTTTAGTTAGCATTATAACACTGCTAGAATAATGTCCCTCCATATCTAGAGTCTCAGTACACTCTGAAAACACATTTCAGGATTGACTCAAAGTTTGTTCGTTAAATCTCTACAGGATCCCATAAGAGTTAAAGCCAAGGGTAACTGTCTTTCACATTCGGATACAGTGTTTCCTCTTACTGTTACAACTCTGTAGTTACATACCATTTCCATGCCCAGCTCATTGATTTTTATGAGTTTCTATTCCCTTGGTAACTCCACAGATCATCTTTTAAGGAGCCTGAAGGCACACCACCAGAATCACACGTGCCAGGCAGATCCAATCCTTTTGTAATTCGGGGCCGGCTTGCTTCTTAAGAACTTAAATCCAAAGGACACACATTTGAGAATGAGACCCTTAAATGATGTGAGATGAGGCTGGAAAATCTCTCAGTGGGTAAATGTACTTGCCACCAAGCCTGTCAACGACCTTAGATCAATCCCCAGAAACCACATGCTAGAAGGAGAGAATTGACAAGTTGTCCTCTAATCATGACATGACATGTATGCTGTGGCATACAAGTATACACACTCTCCAAATAATAAATGTATGCACTATGGCGTGCATGTATACACAGCACACGTACTCTCTAAATAAATGAATAAATGTGTTTGCTATGACAAACATGTTTACATGCATAATCTTTAAATAAATAAATAAATATAATTGTTCTTAATTATTTAAGATATTTCAAAATAGAAATCTTTCCCACTAAAGAGAAGGGCACATGATATGCATGCAAGAAGAGATTCTCCAAATGTGACAGCGCTTCAGAATGAAAGCTATTCCATATTGGTGGGAGGATCTACAGTTTGTTTCTATAAATAATAACAGACTGCAATGTGCACAGACAACAGGATCAGTGTGTGCCAGCTGACAAGTGTGGACGAAGCACACACTTAGTTACACCAGAGGCTTTCATTGCACCTGTACATTCAAAATTTTCTGCCAATATTCAGAGATACGACTTATATTGACTTAAAAAATGTTTAAGAGAATAAAATGTAGTTTATTTTAAATGACAGACAGCTAGAGATAGATAATAGGTAGATGATAGGTAGATAGATGATAGGTAGGTAGGTAGATAGATAGATGGATGATAGGTAGATAGATGATAGATAGATAGATAGATAGATAGATAGATAGATAGATAGATAGATGATAGATAGGAGACAGAGACAGATGAGAGACAGAGTAGGATAAGGCATTTGCATGTATTTAAGAAACTCAGAATCCTGGGGTGTTTTTTTTTTTGGTTTTGGGGTTATTTTGTTTTTGTTTTTGTTTTCCTTTTAATATGATGTGACTGTGATGTTGGCCATGTACATGTGTATATCTCAGGAAAAGTTTTCTTGTTCTTGCCAAGTAATAAAGTGTTATTGGTAAGTTCCATAGACAGCAGGCTCCCTCAGCAAATAGCTAGTTCCGTGAGCTGACCCCTATCCCAAGGACAGGCTTGTTTGGAAGGCCAGATGAACTGAAGCCTTGGCTTAGAAGCACACTTGCATGTAAAAGCTTATCTTTCCAGCTGCATGCAGCCTGGAGACTTCCACCAGCTTGTGGACACAGGGACCCTGGGAAGCTCCTATAGACAGTCCTGCTGCTCAAGGAAGTGGGGAAGAAATGGAAGTGCAGAGAATGCATCTTACACACTTCCTATGAAAATGTTTGCTTTTAACAACACCACTCATATCCCACCGGAAATGAGCCCCTCCCATCTTCAAAATAACATAAACCATCCCCCAATGTAATCAGGTCCATGCTATTTCCAGCACCTTTTAATCCTGCAGAAGCACCCCGGGGTGGAAAAGGCTTCTCTACATCTGAGAGCAAAATGCACTTTGGACAGTGCTGGATATGTTGCAGTTAATACCAGTAAGTGGTTTTCTTATCAATGCTGTCATGCTCTGGGTGGCCTCCAGCCATGGTAACAGCAGCATGAGGCACAAGGGCAAAGAATGTCCCCAGATGGACTCCAGGTTAAACAAGGTAGCAAGGCACTGATGGAGGGGTAAAACTTAGGGAATCTGGAGGAAACCCCAATACCTGTCATGGCTGTGAACGTGCAGAATGAGCTTTTTTTGTGACATTGGGAACAGCCCCAGAAAGTATATCTGAGCATATTTTATTCCAACTGTAAGTGGACTAAAATGGTCTCATTAAGAGAAACTTCCAGTCTCTTTGTCAGGAGGAAATGACATTTCTTGGCCCTCTGTATCCAGCTCAAAGATGTCTGCTACTTCCAGGTAGCATTTTAGACATATAAGCCTAATTCTATCACCCTAAACATTTCTTAGTGCAGGGAGAGGTAAGACTGGCTTCCTTCCCTTGTTATCCTCCATTAGGGTAGACACAGCAGCACCTAGCAGTTTGGGAAAGCACACATTTAGTCTTTTGACATGATGCCAGGGCATCATGTTCCCTGGGACATAGCCCCAGTTAACTGTAATTCTGGTCTTTACTTTGTTCTCAGAGTTTCTACTGCTTTTTATTTCAGCCAAATTGAAGAAGAGCTTTTAGCACACAGACATCAAGACCCATCCAAATGCAATGCAGGCCTGAAAATGGTACTCTTATCAGCTGATACATTGACACTTTCAGTGACTTTTGTACAGCCCATCAAGTTTCCTGGTTACTGAGGTATTGTGAGGTCTAACATTAATTACTGTGCTTAAGAGATCTATAAAACAAAAATGCCTCTAACCTATAAGTCCCACTTGTCTGAAGACAGATAACGTCCTAGAATAGTGTAAGAAACAAGCCACGTGTTTTCACTTCTGCAAACAAGGTCAGTTGCCCCAACTGCACAGGATGTGTGTGATCACACATAGGCAGGAAGTACATTAGGATGCGTGCTTACCCACAATCAGACTGAGGTTGGATACAGCCTTGTAGGAATCATTCTCTGGGAGTTCTGAGTATAGACCTGGCCAGTGCCCATCATCCTGGCCAAGATTTAATAAAGCTTGCTTCAAACTTTGCTCAAAAATTGTGGTAGTGGCCAGGCACTGTTGGCGCATGCTTTTAATCCCAGCACCCAGGAAGGCAGAAGCAGGAAGAACTTTGTGTGTTCAAGGTCAGCCTGGTATACAAAGCAAGTTCCAGGACACCCAGGGCTGTTACACAGAGAAACCCTGCTTTAGGGGGAAAAAAACATGGTAGTGATCTTATTCTTATCTGGTGTGATTAACAGTATCAGGATAAAGAGGTTGTTCTTTAGGGTCTGAATATTGAATATGTTTAATGAAAGTTATAAAAGATAACTGCAGAGCTTAGGCATGTTCCCCAAATACTATCTGCATGTCAAGGGCAGTGCTATAGCCTTTGTTCTTGCAGCAAATGGCTGGTATTTGGTTCTCCATTTTACTCTGGAGACACTAAAGCTCTCTGGCATCAAATAACTTGCTGAAAATCAAAATAATAGTAAGAGGTACAGCCAGGACTCAAAAGGCAGACCTGCTAATTCCCAAGCCTGTCAAAATGCTGTTCTCCACGAGAACATAGTTTGATGATTCTAGACCAGAGTGTACATGTGTCTGAGTGTGTGTGCGTGTGTGTGCGTCTACTCACACGCACGCATGTGTGCACTCACAACCCATGCAAAAACACATACTCCTGACCAATCCTTAGGATTGTATATAAGCTCTCACACTCAGGCACTGTGAGAATAAGCAGCTTTAACTAGGGCATTCTTAATTTAGAACTGGGGCAAAATAGACATGACAGAAGCCAACTTAATTGGCATTTTAATTCTTTTTAACATAAAAGTCACATAAAATTGAGGAAGAAGAGACTAAAAATGTGGGCTTAGTTCCGATCTGGAGAAGAATGTTGCCCTGCTTTAGGCCACAGCTTCTGTGTTGGGGGCTACAGCATAGACCACATGGCCCCACTGCTATTGCTTTCAGTAGCATGAGCAGATCGGAGAGGGGTAGGGTAGGGTTTCGTCAGCAAGATTCAGTGGCTATTGTTTCAAAGCCACTGAGCTTCAGTGAGGTTTGTTACACAAGTAAAACTGAGGCATTAGATGATGGCTTCGGGCTTACCTTTCAAGTCGTATAGGACTGGCAAAATTAAGGCCTTCCTTAGACTCCTTGAGCAGCTAACAGACTAACTACACTGCTTACATTTATTTTTTTTAAATCTGGCTCTACTTAAAAAGCTTTTCATGAGGAGGATGTGAGGGTCTTTCTATTTAGAGCCAGCCAGCCTAGCACTCACTATGCAGCCTGGACTGACCTCAGATTGGTAGTAATCCTCTTGCCCTAGTCTCTCCAGTGCTAAGATTGCAAGTAAATATATTACACCTGGCTTAACTACACTTTTTAAAAAAGATTTTAAAGAACAATACAGTACTTTTATTTAGAGAGGGGAAAAAAATAGGACGTAAAATTCTAAGTTTCCAAAGAAGCATCCAAGTGCAATAAACAGGATGTGTCAAAGCAAAGGTAGTCCTCAGGTGTGTATCTTCTAAGAAAAACATAACATAAAACAAGCAGCCAGCAGCAGTCAGGAGACCCTACAATTCTCCATACTAAGTACAGCAGCCACAGTAATGCCATGAAGTTTCCCTGATAATTGGAGGCTCACTCCTAGTCCTAGAGAAAAACAGGAGAGCCACAGGCATGCCACATTAACACTTGTGAGAAGAAGCCCCTCCGGTGTCTACAGGGTCAGGGTCCCTAGGGCCCCTTTCCAGAGAGCAGTGTGCAGGAGCTTCAGTGGAACTGCTGAAATGGATGAGAAGAGAATCAGGCCAAAGCAGAGGATGTCAGTGATCAAGGAAGACCCAACGGAGTCTGATGAAATGGAAAAGCAGACACACTGCAAGGCCAAGGGGTCTGTGGAGGAGAAAGTCCCTCCAACAAGATGAGAAGTGGCCAGTGAAAGAAAATGTACCATGTAGACAGGAGAACATTTGGGAGGGAGTCTATCCCCAGAGACTGACCCAAGGAGCGGCTTCTCTTGGCATGTCACAATAAATCACCACAAACTCAGCAGCTCAGATGCCGCCCCTGATTTGCTCCAGGTCCCTAAGTTAGAAATGCAAACTGGATTGACTTGGTTCAGTGCACAGAGTCCCCATGTGGAGGCAATCAAACTTTAGACTGGTTTGTTTTCCTCTGGGGCTTGAGACTCTCTTCAATACTCATCGCTCTCTTGGCGAAATACGGATGCCTTGCTATGTGTGCCACTCCTCACAATATGGGAGCTCATTTTATCAAGGTCAGCAGGACTAACAATGTCTTAAGGATGCATCTGATTAAGTGAGACTTTCCCAGATGATCTCTCATTAAATGACAAGGAGCCTAAGGGACACCTGCAAACACCTTCACCTTTGCCACCTGGAGCAATCGATAATGGAAGGGCTTACAGTGTCCCACGATCTCGGTCACTGTAAGGAGAGAGGACTGGCCAAGGTATGCACACAAGAAAGTAGAAACCATCTTCCAAGTATGCCTAGAACTTCATGAAAACACAAAAAAGGACCATTCTATGGGAGAGAGACAACCTCTGACACAATTAATGATACTCTGCCATGCTTGCAGACAGGAGCCTAGCGTAATTGTCTCCTGAGAGACTTCCTCCAGCAGCTGATGGAAACAGATGCAGAGACCCACAGCCGAACATCAGGCAGAGCTTGGGGAGTCTTGTGGAAGAGTGGGAGATAAGAGATTAAGGGAACCAGGGGACAAAAGGACACCACAAGAAGATCTACAGAGTCAATTAACCTGAGGCTAAAGCAACTCACAGACTGAACCGAAAAGCATGCAGGAACTGGTCCCTACACATTTGTAGCAGATATGCATCTTGGTCTTCATGTGGGCCCTCTAACAACTGGAGGTGGGGTTGTTTCTGACTTTGTGAACTGTCATTGGATCCCCTTCCCCTATCTGGACTGCCTTGTTGGGCCTTAGTGGGAAAGGATGTACTTAGTCTTGCTGCAACTTGATGTCACAGACTCATGTACCAGAAAAAAAAATGATCTGAATATCATTATTATTGATAAGGCCCTTTACTAAGAAGATCCCATAGCTGTGCACACATAGGGACCGTGTCATTAAGCAAAGTAGGTATTCTAGCTTCCTATGGCATTAATTTGACAAGCCACTGTGAATAGTGAGTCTTCAAGAAGGTGAGCATCCGGGGATACACAAGCACCTTCCATCAGTAAGACTGTACCATACTCCCGATGAAGGCCTTCTCCAGCATCTGGGGATACCCAACCATCTTCCATCAGTAAGACCCCACCATAGTCCTTGACAAAGACCTTCTCTGGCATCTGAACACACCTAAAGTCATATACAGGTGCAGTTTTTGGTTTTTTAGTCTTTCCTTTGGCTGAAGGAAAAATATCTGAAGTTAGAATAAAATATCAATCTTATAGTATAATTGGCCTCAGATTTCCTGTGTTGAAGGAATCAGCTGAAGCCATGGCCACAATGTCCTCCCTATCTGTCAGGGTAAGGGACTTTCTTTGTCTCACAACAACTCTTAACATCTCAGGAGAAAGAACACTGCAGAACATGGCAGAACATGGCACACAGTCTAGGGAAAAAGAATCAACACTAGTGCTATTAAGCGGGTGGCTATTCTTTCATGCACCACAGCTACTCAAGGGTCATGTCTCTCTTGGTAACAGAAAACCAACTAGGTCCCTTCCAGATGGATATTGCAAGAAAACTTTTAGCATACTTAGCAAGTTGTTCCCAATTAAAGGAGCATATAAAATAGACTTCTGCCCTTTTGAGGATTACCAGTAATGTACATCATCACCCAAGTCTCTACTGAGAAGAGAGCTAGTAAATTCTGGAGCCAATAGAGAAGACACATGTGTTGTGAGCTATTTATTCCTTGCAAACACACAGGCATCCACTTCCATCCTGCCTCCCATGTGTATTAGTTATTTAAAAGCAATGTAGCTAGTGCAGATTTTACCTAGTGAATTCCAATTTTGCTTTAATGGTCAACCTTTCATAGGTAGTGGCACCTATTTTAAACAATAAGTACTGAGCTATAAAATATCCCCCAAATAATATGGAACTAACAAAATTGAAAAACTTGTATGAGCTGTCAAACTAGTAGTTTTGAATGTGCTTCAGGATAAGATGAGGGGGAAAATGTTTCTTTCTGCTAAATTTTAGAAGAAATTGGTTTCCTGGAAGAGATAAAACCATTTGTGGAAATTAATCAAGAGAAGGAAAACCTAATGCAAACAAACAAAGAGCTTGGCCTCTCCTTCCCCAAGAACACCAAGAAGAATGAGGCGTGCTAACTTCCCTTGCTTCTGAGAGCAAGAAGAGGGTGTGTTCCCTTTCTGACGATACACGATACACTGAAGGACATCTCTGGATGATCTTTCTCCTGGAAACACCTCAAGTGTTAGGCAAAAGAAACAATCTTTAAACTAAAGGAGCAAGAAACACTAACTTGACCGAAAGCTACAGGAAAGCAGAAACTCAGAGTTAAGTGGGCACTCAGTTTTCACGTCTAAAGTATTTGCTGAAGCAATGAACTTCAGCGGTGATGTGCTCTTGCAGTTTGTAAGGTAGGAGCAAAGCCAAGGTATTTCTGTTGTGGGGATACAAGGGACACTGCTACAAGATAAAGCTAGGGTCTGCAAAAAAAAAAAAAAAAGCTGCTTTCAATGCAACTAGAAAATAGAAATAGCATGGCCTAATTCCTACTACCCCGGTGGCCTGCAGTGAAAAACATTATTCTTGAGGTGATAGGAAAATTATCTCCATTATAAAATGGGAATTTATAACCATAAGCCTGTCCCTAGGAAGATTTCTATCCTAAAATCATACTTTCAGTGAGTCAAGCCAGTATAGTCAGGGTAGAGAGCGGTCAAAATTCGAGGATGCTTCGGTCTATCTGAGAAGTGCATGTATCCACTGGGAGAGTACATCTTCACTGGAGGCTCTGTCCCTACAGTGCAGTTCTATGGAAAGTAAGTTTGCACTAAAAAAAATGTTAACAGATATCATGGGTAAGATCCAGTGGGACCATAGAAAGTCAAACAGGACTTGAGAAAACTTCAGATACAAAAGATATCTGATGCAGACAGTAAAATCAAATATATTCACTAAAGGAAAAGAAGGGATTGGAAATTTTATATATGGAATAACCGATCATGCAGCTAGAATAAAGGAGGCACAGCAGAGATAATATTTAAGGAGGCGATGACTGGGATTTCCTTAGAGCTGGTAAAAGCCAATTGATAGAGAGAAATTTCACAAAATACCAAACAGAAGTCAAGAGAGGAAGGGAAGAAGAGGGGGAAATGTATATCTGCACACACAGAGAGAACTGAGCCAGGTAAAGATCTCAAAAGCATCCTAAGAGAAATACAAACTACCCAGGGCTCCAACTACCTCCAGGACTACACTCTTGCTGTAATTCAGACATTCACTAGAGACTCCCCCCACCCCCAAACATGGGTTCACACCTATGGGTGGTTTAGGAGACACTCAAATGTTTGAGGCAATGGCATTAATAGGTCATGCAACCCTTAAGCAACTGGGGAACGCTCTCCATAGTGAAGCTTACCTTTGGTTCTTCACGGGCCTTCTTCAGAGGGAAAACTGGTTGATTATTTTATATGCACGACCAGGCAGATGCCCCTGGTCATTTAACTAGCAAAGTTAATTTCTGAAATTTGGTGCTCATTAACACCGCCATGTCTCTGGAAAACACTCAGGCAGGCCTCAACTCACAAGCCAAAGCTGGTGCAGAAGTTAGGTTTACCCTGGAATTCTTCCTTGCCGGTGCATGTGGAGTGAAGGCTTGTGCTTCCTGTGAGTGGCCTGAGGTGACCTGTGAAGATGGTTTGCTACTCTCTTGACCAAGAAAACTCCACAGAATCATGCAAATCAAGAGGTCCAAATCTTTGTATTCACTGTAAGAACACCCATGGAAACTATCCAGGGCATCAAGGGTAGGCATATCCAAGAAGCTACCAAGTGTCTGAAAGATGTCACCTCAAAGAAGCCATGTGTGCCAGTCCAACAGTAGAATGGTGGAATCTAAGTGTGCCCAGGCCAAACAGTGGGGCTGGACACAGAGTCAGTGGCAAAAAAAAAAAAAAAAAGTACTGAATTTTTGCTTCACACGCTTAAAAATGCAGAGAATAATGTTGAACTTAAGGGTTTAGCTGTAGATTCTCTCTTGCTAAACGTATCACACGAGCAAAGCACCTAAAACACGCAGCTGAACTCACAGAGCTCATGGTGGATTAACCCATGTTTGAGCTCCCCCTGCCATACTGAGATGATCCTCAGTGAAAGACAGATTGTTCCAAATCCAGAAGACAAGGCTGCACAGGAGAAAAAGATATCCCAGAAGAAACCGAAGGAACAAAAACATATAGCATGAGAATAAACTCAGCATAATACATGTGCAGATAACAGTAAAGGAAGGAAGAAGACAGAGTAGTGTGCAGCACTTAATTCTCTCCCTCCATCACATGGGTCCATCACACAGGTTCCTCCTTCCACCGAGTGAGTACTGAGCATTGACCTCACACCATCTGACTTGGTGGCAAGCACCTTACCCCGCCGAGCCATTTTGCAGGCCCACTGTCTGACTTTCTCAGACATATCTTGATTGCTTCTGGGATGTCTTCAGCCAGATCAGATTCTGAACTCTGAGTCTGGGAGAGAAGTAGTGTACCAGAGGTCAGTACTAGAGGCTGCCCTTATTCTGCTGTAGTTCTCTCAATATCCACCATTGTTATGGGTTTGTAAGACAAGTCAAATAGATTTGGTTCTAGTCTGTCACAGGCAACCAAATGGTGAATTAGTGGTAAAATTTTCCCTGATACCCAGCTGGCATTGCAACACAACATCCATGGGTGTCTTATTTTTGCACATCTTTTGTATTTTAATTTTTAATTGTTTATTTAGTGTGTGTGCACGCACATGTATGGGCGAGCATGCACATATGCATAAGTGAACAGACACAGACATAGGCACACACTCATGAATGTATGCACACACGCACGCACGCACGCACGCATGCACATCACGGCCCATTTCTAGAGGTTGGAGGGCAAATTCCTTCCACCACCAAGAACTGAACTTGGGTCCCCAGGCTTTGGCAGCAAGTGCCTCTAGTTGCTAAGCCATCTTTCCTGTCCCTGCCTCCCTAACCCTTTCTTTCTTGGAGTCTGTAACCTAGACTGACCTGAAATTCACTGTGTATCCAGCCTAGCATTGCTCTAACGACAATCCTTTTCATTTAGTTTCCTGACTGCTTGAATTATAGGTATGGGTTGTAAGGCCTGGCTCTGCACATCTTCAAGAAGAGATGCTGCACTTCCTGTTCCTTCGCTCAGGATTATTATGGCTTCCCTCAGGAGCAAATGTGTAATTTGTTTACTTTATCATAATTAAGACAACATACCTTCAAGAACAAGGACAAATATACTTTCTAGCTAAAGTTTTATAGATTTCTTCTTTATAAACACAGGGTTCTCTCCTAGAATTCAACCCACAAGCATTCATTTAGACCCATTTGCATCCCTATGGGTTTCTGAGGCAAGAAGAACTGGAATCCAATCCAAGAGCCTCATATGCTCTTCCAACATCATAAAAATGTGGCAAGCTAGATTCTTAGTTTGCAAGGAGGGTAAAATTTCAGATATTTCACTGTTCTGGACACAAACAACCCAAGTCAAATAAGAAAAAAAAAACCCAAACCCAAACAAAACAAAACAAAACAAAACAAAACAAAAAAACCTTGAAGAAGCAGTTCACAGAATAAAACATTTTTATTCACTCCTTGGAAGGGTCTTCAAATTCTGCTCATCTAGGTAAGATGCTGACATGGACCTCAGTGGAGATGTCAGCAAGGCAGTGGTCCAATGCAGCCCTGGCATCATCATGGGGTTCATGCTTCTGTTAGAGATCAGTCTATAGCTCTATAGCAATGCTCAAGTCTGTGATTTTTGGATGAAGTGAGCTAGAATTCCCATTTCCTCAAATAGATTATATGAAGAACCACACTTGTAATTTGAACAGAATCGTAACCAGCTTAGGTAACCAGCTAAGGATGCTTTGGGTAATATGATATAAAACTTTGTTATTTTCTGGATTCTATTATAGAATCTAGAATCTTGTCTGTCAGCCAGGCCAAGTCACTTGGATATCCATTTGACTGTAGAGGAATGGGTTACTTAATTCTCAACTCTATAAAAAGGAGTGAGGGAAAATGAATTACTATTTATTGAGTTGTCTGTTATATGGAAGATACTGTTCAAGGTGATTTTTTTGCATTTGTTGAATTTTCATAGCCATTTATTGTACAGAAGAAAAAGGTGAGCTTTGTAGAAAGTAAATTACCTCTTCTAAGGACATATAACCATTTAACAGGAAAAAAAATTTCGACCTCAACATCTCAATGACTATCCCAGATTCTCTGAAAATAGATAGGACATGTATTACGGAAGGGAATTTGCTTACTAGAAGTTAAAACAAGAGTTGGCACACACAGCAAATTACAATGAAATAAGCATTTCCAATCTTCCCGATTTCCCACTTAGAAAAAAAATTCTTGAATAGAAGGTGAGTGTGGTGGTTTGAATATGCTTGGCCCAGGGAGTAACACTATTAGGAGGTGTGGCCTTGTTGTAGGAGGTGTGTCACTATGGGCTTTGAGACCCTTCTCCTAGCTACATAGAAGCCAGTCTTCTCCTGTTTGCCTTTGGAACAAGATGTAGAACTCTCAGCTCTTCTAGCACCATGCCTGCCTGGATGCTGCCATGTTCTTCTTGCCTTGATGATAATGGACTGAACCTCTGAACCTGTAAGCCAGCCCAAATTAAATGTTGAACTCTATAAGAGTTGCCTTGATGATGGTGTCTCTCCACAGCAATGGAAGCCTTAGAGCAGTGGGTGAGGAACAACTCACTGGAATGCTGGACTCCTATCCCCCCAGTTCCCTTATCTGTGTCCATGACCCATGACCCTTTCTGTCTTGCTTATGTTTCTCATCCCTTTGACCAAATACTTGATTTCAGAAACTTGCGGAAAGCAAGGACATTTTTCTGGCTCATAGCATCAAAGCATACAATCCACCCTGGCAGGAAGGGCACAATGAAAGTGGCCTTTCTGCTTCTAACAGCACAACCGGGTAGCTAGACTTCAAACCACACATCCCTCATCTTGAGAGATAACAAAATAAAGAAAACAGCTGGGAGCAAAACCAGGCCACTTACCACAAAGGCCTGCTTCCTGGGCCTCAGCTCTAACAGGCCCCACAACCTAGCAAGACAGTACTAATGGCTAGGAACCAATGTTCAAATACACAAGCCTAAGGGGCTTGATTCACATTCAAACACAATTTTCTGCAAGTTACTTCAGTAGGGTCATGGCCATCTCATGATGTAAAAGGCAGTCCCTCTAACTTCAGGGGTATCATAGTCGTAAGGATATTAATACTGTTTAGAAGGTTAATACTGTTTAGAAGATTACTCTTTAGATAGATGTAAGTAAACTCTAAGCTACTAACCCATTAAATAGAAAACCAAACAAACAAGCTATACACTCCCCATACACAACGACACAGGGTAAACTTCCACTCCACAAGAGGAATAGGAAAACAGCAAAGAAAGGCTGACCAATTTAAAACCAAATCTAATTAAGACAAGCGTTTAGCCTTGCTCCCCCGTGTCCAGCATCCTGGATTCATATGGTGGCATCATGTGAAATCCAGCAGGCTTAGCAAGCTTTACAGTATGGCCCTGTTACTTGCAATACTCATGAGCTACATCTTGGGTGATCTCCAGCTGAAGCCCGCAACCTTGCTCAGCAGATGTGAAGGAACAGTGAGCTTCCTGGAGTCTCCATTGCAGCTTAGGTTCACTTTCAAAGCTCCAAACACACCCAAGAGCTCCAGGAAAGAAATCTAATCTTGCTACACATTCCCTGGCCTCAGCAGGAATTTTTTTTTTTTCTGGAAGCTTGGCACAAGATTCCATGACCCCACTCACTCTTGCATTCTGTAGGTGTACAAAACCAAAACAAACGATAAAAACACCACAGCAACAATGTCCGGTTCCGCTGGTAGCCCAAGATGTAGGAAGGCCTCCTTGGACCATGGCTGCAGGAGTCTCTAAGTACCTGTAGGATGGAACTGGGATAAATATTTCCCTAGGTGGTCTTAATCCAGGATTCTCAGGATGTTCCATCATCTCAGGTGTGTTCTCTCTCTGTCTCTGTCTGTCTCTGTGTCTCTGTGTCTCTGTCTCCCCCCCCTTTCTCTCTCTCCTTCCCTCCTTGTCTCTCTCCTTCCCTCCCCCAGCTCTCTCTCTGAAAAGTTTTTCAGTGGCTTTCACTTTTATACCCTGGATCCTTGAGTGGGTGAGGCATCATTTCTTTAGCCCCAATACAAAGCTCTCCATTTCTCTCTCTCTCTCTTTTTCATACAATATCTTAATTACTCCTTTGAGAATTTCATACATGCACACAATATATTTTGATTATAATCACCCTAACTCCTGGATCTAATGCACCTTTTACCCTCTCATGTATTAAACTTCATGTTCTCATTTTATTTTTCAGTTTAGACCCCATTAAACACAGCTCTGTTAACCAGGCTAACCTCTATTAACTGTGCGAATTTCCATTTACTGTGCAAACCTCTTTAACCATGCTTTAACCATCTCTTTAACAATCTTTGCCACTTTGTCCCCACTGGCTTTTTCCACAGCTTCCAACTCATTCACACTCTTTCCTCACCGAACCCCACAGTTTCAACATTTTTCCATTCCACATTTGGCTTGGAATTCTCATTGTAAACCTAACTAAAGGCAGCCAGCCAACCTGGATGCTGTATGGAATTTCCTCTGCCAAATAAAGTGGTCCATCATCCTTTCAATCCCCAGACCTTAAGGGAACACCCATAACAGACAGAGTATTGACCACAAGTAGCACAGAAGGCCTCGCACCCAGTGCCCTGGAGTCTTTATTGCCATCTGAAACCTGGTGACGCATGCCCTTGCTGTCCACCTATCAGCATCCTCTTGACCCACACGCTCACAGAATGGTCTATTACATCCTGCTTACAATACACCAGGGCTTCTTTAGCTTGAAGTTAGACATTCTGTATTCCTCAGCAGTCCAGGTCTGAAAGCCCATGAATCAGATGGTTGGGATCAAGGATCCCATTTCTCAGTACTAATTTTGTGGCAGCTACTTTTTTGAGCACTGTGATCTGTAACTAAATACCTGACCGAGGCATCTGAAAAGAAGAAAGATTTCCTTTGGGCTCCTGGTTTGGGTGCACTGAGCCCATCATGGAGAGGAATGGCAGTGAGGGATGGCTGCTCTCTGTAGCACTAGAATGTGCAGTAGCAGCCCCTCACATCCAGGCAGAGCAGGAAGAATGGTGTCAGAAGCAGACAATGGAGCAAGAAGCAGGACATGGCTGTCACTCAGAGGCCAAGAGACAGTGACAGACAGCTAGGAGTTTTCCCCAGGGTTGTATATAAAGCAGGCCAAAGGAATTTTACTTACTAGTGTTTGTGGTGACTTATGCTGCCAAATCTATTTTCTGGTAACTATGACACCCCAAAACATTAACAACAAATGCAACTGGTAACACCCAAGACAATATTTAAACCTAATTATTTCACAACTGCAAAACAGCTGGAAAATCGCAAATCAAATCAATGCTGAATACAGGTCTAGTTAACTAGAAGTGGGAAGAGATAACAATACTATGAAAAAAAATCTCCAATTTTCTTAAAGGAAAAACACAGTAGTCATCAGTGTTCCAAGGCTACTCAGAGGAGAATTGATTACTCTGATTTAACACAGGACTACAGAACAGATAAAACTGGTTGGTGTACCTAAAGAAGTATCAATCTAGCATGTGAGGAGCAAACACAGTGAGGCTATTAGGAATATAAGACACTTTTATAGGGCTGGAGAGATGGCTGAGTGGTTAAGAGCACTGACTGCTCTTCCAGAGGTCCTGAGTTCAATTCCCAGCAACCACATGGTGGCTCACAACCATCTCTAATGGGATCTGATGCCCTCTTCTGGTGTGTCTGAAGACAGCTATAGTGTACTCATATATATATAATATAAATAAATATTTTTTTAAAAATGACACTTTTATAAATAACCCAGCATGGTGAGTCCCCAGTACTTTATACCCCAGATGCTCACAATAAACGCTACACAACCCACCCAGGATGCTTTTTGGGGGTGAGCACTAAAAGTTATAAACTTAAGAAACAGAGCTATGGACGAGTAAATGATTATTAGCCATGTGGGGATCTATGAGGATAACTCATATGCTGTTACTCTGTTAGAGTTTCTTATTGCAGGGAGCCAGTTTTTTGCCAATAAAAATATCCATACGGGATTTAAAAATAGTATAAATATGAAAACAGAAACGGGGCTAGCTAGAAAGGAGATGGGGGCCGGTGGAAATGAGAGGGAGAGAATAGCAAGAAGCATAAATCATAAAAATAACTATGCATATTTATGAAGCTGTCATAATGAAACCCAATATCATTTATAATTACATTTACTGATAGAAACATTCTTCAATGGCATAGCTATAGTCACCTTTCCTTGATAACCTTCTGTGTGCATCTTACAGGTCCAGTGCACCATAAAACCCCAAGAGGGCTAGAACAGAACTTTTATTAAAAACAAAACTGATTTGACTGCTAATCCTATCTTTTTCTATCCCAGATGAAGCAAGCAATACAAGCACTCAGTGTTATATATAATCCTAATTTGAATCCACAAATAGCTTTAAATATACAAGCCTAATGAATGACATATACAGACTCAGATATTTTACAAATTCTCTGTAGCCCATGGGACTTTTTTTTTTTTTCTAGAACTAATGACACTAAAATGACAGAATTCCTGGGGACATTTCTTCATACAGTGTACTTTAGGGGAATTAATTTGAGAAAAAAATTGGCAATTATACTTTTCTCTTTAAGCCTAAAGATGATATTTGTGATAGGAGTCAACAGTTGCTGTAGCAGATACACATCACGGGTTAAAACCTACTGTCATCTTTCCTGTCCCCGAATTTTCAAGTCCTTTAGGGAAATACTTCCCCATTAGAAAAGATAATGGAACTCACGGCAAGTATCCGCCTTACTCACAGTTTCCAGAGAACACGCTGGCTTTGTAGCAAAATGCTAACCTGTAAGAAGTTCTAGGTGTATTTTGCAGGATTAAAAAGCATGATGGGAAAGAGACCTCTACACTTGTACTCTTTCCTCCTCTGCCTTCTACAGGCTGTGCTTGGGTCCTGATGGTGAGGATACAACCATTCCAGGAAACCATTCCATAGCCAACCATTTCCAGGGAAACCTAAACGGAGCCGAAAGGTCTTGCTCCCTGGAATCATTATGGTTACATTGTGTCTGTTTTTCTTCAGAAAACCTGGACTTAGTTTCTTTTTCTTCCTAGCAAATAGAAAGGTCTGCTTAGCCCTACCTTGATGCTGTTTTCTGTGTTCGCCTGTTTTTTTTATGACGTCCTCTTATTCCCCATCCATGCCATTGTCAGCTCAGTAATTGTTTCCAACACTACTTTCCTTTTGTCCTGTGGGTTTTCAGTCTCTGCACCTGGTCTCTGGAGTGGAGATGGTGAGTCCTTTGTCTCCAGCACTGGGGTGTAAGAGGCCTCTCACAAGATCCTGAGGGGAGTCAGTCTGGATCAAGGAAGGAGCCCAGTATCTTAGTCCTTCCTCCTATTTTCAGTTAGTTGTCCTTGTGACGTTCTTTGGGTCTCTCTCCCTCTCCATCTCCCTCTCCCCATTCCTCTCTCTCTCTTGAACCTCCATACTGTACCAATATGTAGTGGTCAGAAACTTTAAGATTATCTGACCTTTCACAGAAGAGAAGCGGAGGCCTAAAGAGTCTAAATGACATACAGAAAGTCTCAGCTCTTTAGAGTGCACTTTTAACTAGAAACACCAGTGCTGGGGAACCCATGTGCTATGTACTGTGTGCTAAACATGTAGGGTCATCCTTATGCTAGCTAGGCCAGATTTTAGGAAGACATTGCCACATCATCCCAGTTTTTGAAATATTTTTTTGAGCTTATATTACAATTACAACACAATTTCCTGTCCTCCCCTCTGCATCCTCTAACACACACCAGCTTACTCTCTTTTAAATTCCTGAAGGTAGAATCCAGGGTTTTGCACACACTAAGCAAGTATCCTACCACAGCTCAGTTACTATGATTTAATCAACAAACGCCTCCCCTGAACCACATGGTTCGAATTCCAGTTATCACGGTATATGGACTGCGAGTAACTAAAATGCATACTTGGCAGTCTGCCCTTCTGCCCACAGACCACTATATGAGTAACAGATGAGCATCAGGTCTTTTCTTTCCAACTCTCTTGGCAATTGGGCTCTGTATGGCTGGAGGCTGGAATTCACCTTCAGACAGCAAAAGAGTGTAGCTATACTGTTCCCTGTCTCCCTAACACATCATAAAGATTAGCAATCAAAAGAGGAAACTGGCCAACATAAATATAAGCGCAGCACCGTGACAAAGGCGTCGTTACACTGGAAATGGTCTGTCAAGTCACTCTGACATAAACGTAGCTATAGAAACAGGTCACCTCCAGGGCAATAACCTGGTGCTTTCAGGACACTCTACAAGTGCAGTGTAGCCAGTGGATGCAAGCTAATCGCATAAAGGAGGCAAGTTAGCAAGATGCCTTGGTGCATGAAAAGCTTTCTGTGCAAGCATGAATAAGGAAGTTTAGATCCCCTGTACCCACGCAGAAGCTGCGCAGAAGCGATAGCCTGCCTGTAATCCCAGTGCTTAGGAGAAAGTGACTGGGGTACTGGGGCAAGCTGGCTACCCAGTCTAATGAGACATCCTGCCTTGGTGGTTAAAGTGGAGCATGATTAAGGACACCCAATGTCAACCTCTGCCTTCCACACATATGCACACATGTGTGACCACCCTGGAACATATCTGTGCACATCGCCAACCAAGTCAGCCCGCTGTGGCCCTTCATTCCCAGTTAACCCCGCCCCCCAGAGTCTTTCCATCAACAGATATTTATTACATCTACTGACCTGTAACAACCATCAGGACATAAAGTCTCTATGAAAAAAATATGAGTCTGTGGTGAGCTGTCTAGTGAAACAGACCGCAGACGCAAGTTAAGGCCGCCACAAACAACCACACAGGCCACGAGGACCTCTCCGAGCTGAGATGCCACAGAACAACTGAATAAAAGAGGAGTCTTGACTCCAAAATACTGCATATCTCCTATCTCGTGGCAGTCTCTACCTGATATTAACAAATAATAAAAATGTACCAGATAGCCCTCCTATACGTCTATGTGTTCAGCAATTATTAGCATTAAAAAACTTACTGATGACTTGGTAGATCACGTGAATTCCATGTGTTTGGTAACACACATGCCGAAAATCAACAGTATAATCTGGGGGATGTCAAGGGATTTTTAAAAGGATTTACATATAAATAATATCTTTCTTTTCAAAATGGGGTCTCACTATGTTGGCCAGGCCAGCTCCCACCTTCTGGAGTTAAAAGATCTTCCTGTCTCCCTGTGAAGAGTTGGGACTATGGGTAATCACCACCATGCCTGATAAGAGTAAGAATATTTTTAAAATTATTCATTAAAACCTGAAAATTTCAAAGAGAATCATCATGAAATGTATCTAGCTAGTGGTTAATTAGTCAAGGCCAACAAAGAGCCTGCTTATTCTAGGACAGATATTTTTGTAATGTGGCACCAGTGGATAAGTCATAAGCCATATTATACTATACTCTCAATGATTAAAGAAAACAAAAGGTATTCCAGCTGGAAGAACTTACAAAATTAATATTTAGTACTTTAATTCATGGATGTCTGAATATTTGAAATATTTCCCAATGACTTCACCATCTAACCTAGCCATGTCACTCATACAAACTCAGAACTTCTATAGAGAGTGCCAATTTCGAAGAGGTTTGTGGCCAAGTCATAAAAGGATTTGAAGTGTTATGGAGGTAAATTCCATGATAGACCACTCTGTTGATAGCACAAGGCCTTGAGCAACCACACTAACAATTTACATGTTATGCTTTCTTAGGTTAGAAGTGTGGGGAATATTTGATGTTTTAAATATTATTTTGTTTACTGAAACGCAACCTCCTTAAAGGATAATTCTGTATTCATTATGAATTAAACAAAACCAAGAAACCTTTTCATTTACATTTTCACAAACAGAGGGGTGTGTGTGTGTGTGTGTGTGCAAATGCATGAGTGTGTGCATGTGCACACATGCATGCGTGTTACACTCTGTGCATACATACACAGGGCACTTTTTTTTCCCTTCTTCTAACATTTCAAGTTTCCATGTACTAATACCCATCCACTTAGCTAGCAGACCTTTTAACCACGTGCCCTTCAAGGCTTAGAAAAATAATAGCAAAAGAACTTAAAAATGGACAAAAATTATCTGTTGTGGGCTGGAAGAGGAAGAAAGGGGTCGAGGATGAGACGTAGACAGTCATACATAGACAGACAGCGCTCAGGAAACTGCTTCCACCCTGAGTCTGGGCTGCCCAGCTCATCAGGCAGGTATTCAGCCCTCCGTGTCTGCAGACTTGCTTAGCATTGCAATCGGCCGTCTGCCCAGGAGGATGAGGTAATGTCTAGGTTTAATGCCAAAATCCCTCTAACTGGCAGGACACATCGGGTAAATATTTCTACTGTAGGCGACCGCATTCATTTGACATCGCTGCCAGTTTTATTGTTGTTATTTTTCTCATTTACATTAATTCTTTGCCGGTTGTATCTGTTTAAAATTGAAGGTAGAAAAGGCAGGAATTTTTTTTTTTTGATAGAATCATGTTAACAAGAGGAGGGGGAACAGGGCTCAGACTCCTCCCTCTTCCCAGCCCTGACTCTGCCCTAACAGTGAGGGTTTGCAAGGCCTCCTGAAATTCCTTCACATATCCTTGGCTCTGCAGACACCTCCCACAACATACGCACTGGGTGGCTGTAAAGCTGGAGCTTAAGGACAGGTTAAAGGGTAGGTAGCAGGCAGGAATCTGAAGTCTTTCTTCAAGCTACCTTTGTTAGTGGAAATATTTAGAAGCACAGAATATTCTGGTTGGTTTCTTCTGCCTTCTAAAACAAAAAACCAGCTCTGTACCTGCTATGCCTCTTCATTTTGATCCTCCGTTTAATGGACTCACAGATTATTGGCACTCTGGTTGTGGTACCTACCAGGGCTGACTCCCTAGCTAATCTTGCATCTGTGGTTACTGTTAACAGTCCGCACCCAGCAGATTGTATTACAGGCATGCTCAGGGCCTCTTCCCTTCCACTTAGTTTCCTCCCTTGTTACTACCTTAAAGACCTCTGGCATCAGCCTCTACTTGGTTTTAAAAGACAAACATTTTTGGTTTGTTTCTTTTTGGAATCAGAAAGAATAATGAATTTACAAGTGTTCACAAAAGACAAAGGGCAGTCACAAACTGTCATTACTTGGGTCACAGGGGTTAGGAATAATACTGGCCCTCCCTCCAAGCATTGCTCTGGGAAGGGCTGTGAACACATGATGCCAAAGTAAACTCCTCAGAAAGACAGTATTGTGAGAGTGGAGTTACCTGTGGGTGATCCTAGAGACCATCTAAGAAGATCTAGCATCACTCTGCAGTTGGGGAGGCAGGGAGCAGAGAGGGCCAGAGAGGAAGGGATATGCTTTCATTCTCATGGTCTCCAGGCAAGGGGGCGCTATAAGAGGATGGGACACAATGTATCAAATACGGAGAAATCTATGGATTCTATTCCTGTGCCACCATGGGACTATTAGGATCTTTGCAAACGTTCTAATCTGATCCCATGGTGTGAAAGTACTTCCTCCATTTTCCAAGTGGTAGTATTTAGCAATAATAAAAGTGCCCAGTTGTTCCAGGTATGGTAGCATATATTCAGTAGTCTCACCACTGAGTGCTGAGACCAGAAGCTCAAGAATTCAAGCCCAGCTCAGACTATGCCACACTCAACAAAAAATATAGTAGTCACCTGATTAAAAATATTATATGACATCTTTTTGTTTTAGTTTAAAAAAAAGATTCCCCACTGATAAGCTGTTTCAACTTTATTTTTATTTAAACTAGAGAAAGCCCATTAGGAGGCAGGCTACGATTTTACAAATTAGTAATTGATGAAAATTGCTAATTAATAGAACACTCTAGCCTGAAAACACATGAGTTCATCTTGCTGGATTTCTTGAATACATGCATGTTTTAAGTTTCCATTGAGATAGTAGATACAAAAATCTTTAAATATTATTAGTGGAAAAATTCTAACTCCCATGCTTCTTTGCTGTCTTTCAATCCACTGGGGCCTTTGAGAACTGTTGCAACAAACCTATGACTACATCATTTATACTTTGTCATTTTGATTTGGTTTACCTTAGTATAGTGGCTTTTGTACAACAGCCACAGACCATGAAATCACACTCTTTTCCCTCTCATCTTCTAATCCCTTCACTAACCTCGGGGTATAAAGGACTTTATAAACAGAGACTCAAGTTTCTATGATATGCTTGCTTGCCTCTGAAACCACTGAATGATAAGGCCCAGTTCGGTGCCAATTCCTAAGTGCAGACATGCAAAATGTAACTAGGCACCTTAAAGACGAACGTTGAGTTCTACTGTTCTTCCTCTCTATGAGAGCCATAGTTTAGCAAAAAGACTAGGGTCAGCTAAAAAGATGGCATTAAAATCATCAACAAAAGATTTGTTAAGCATTAGACTAATAGTACCGACAAGAAATCTCAAAAATTCCCTGAAAAGACTCAAATACAGGCAGCAGGAGAGACAGAGCTATTTCATTCATCTCCTAACCTCAAGCAGAACCCTCGAAAATCACAGACAATGTCTCACTGATAAGGCGTGGCTCATGTGTTCGAAGACAACCACATCCACCATCTTATTAAACAGTCAGTAGACTAGTTCCTACTCTCCATGATGCAATAGAAATCTCCACAGCTCCATGGTGCTCATCTCTTCTGGACTACTCACAGGTTTCTATGGAGATCAGCTGGAACTATCTTCTGTATAATGAATGGTACTTCCTTTTCCTCCATACTCAGCTGGATCTCCTCTAGATAAGGATCAGAAAGGTGTCTGTAGAGCCAATAGAGTAGAGGTTTATTGCAAAGTGAGTAGGGCTAGGGGCTATGGGATGAAAAGCCAATCAGAGAAAATTCTACCTAAGAGCCGACAGACGATGGTGACTGGAGTTAGAAGATGGTAGAAGGCCTTCACATTCACTGACTTTGGTGACACAACACAGTGCTTATGATTTCACATCTGATCAAGAGGAGGTACATGCTCCCAGAGGAAATCAGCTACCATTTCTGTACAACATTGATAACCACCTAAAGATACGAGGGCTTAACTGGATAATCTCTGAGGACCTTTCTTAGTCAGAAATTTGATTTTTATAAATGTATTCTCTTAGGCTCTAGCAGATAATGGCTGGAGGCAAATTTAAGTATCCTTGATGCCTTCCATTCCTTTTTACTAAGCAACATTTTTGGTAACACCCTCTTTCAAGGATACCATGTTAGATTCCAGAAAATGGAAAGCATATGCTCTTAATTTCCTCAAAAAGAAAGACTCGTTCCAAGTGAAAGTACCAGTCTTCTTCCATGGGCCAACTGGTAGAGCACACATTCACTGAACACTCACATTTTTATCATTTCACTGGCCAGCAGAATTTTAGCCTCAAGACTTTTCCATTTTAAGATTAAAATCAGGTTCAATTGTTTTTCGATTCCATAATACATTTCCCCAACATTCGCTTCTTTGACATGGGAATTGAAACTATTCTCTGACCTAAGAAATGAGGCCATCAGAACAAATGATTGATGCTTTCACTTCCATAGTGAAACTATTTTTACGGATAGTCGGTGGAATTTTAAGTGTTTCCTCAGAACCCCACCATGTGAGCCCTTTGGAGTATCCCCACGGATTTCTATTCAGAGGCCACCCACTCTCTCAGACAATGATTTATTCACTCTGAAAAAAATCTCTCCACTCTAATGGTCATTCATTCTAACTTCCAGGACAGTGGGCAGAGTTCCAGGATCCAGATGACCTTACGTTTACTATACATTCATTAGGTTCTCCCTCATGTTTGTCAAATATGGAAAGGGTGGCTTTGGAAGACATGCACTCCATAATAAAGTTTTGTTTAACAATATTTTAGCCACTCATTGGTAAAGCCTGGGAGACAATGGGGGAGGGAGTCCATTCAAACTTCTTATCACTTAGATACTTTCTTCAGATTCCACAAAATGCCATTCATTTTGTGTATTTTCCCTAATGCACATATGTCAACATCATATGTGCAATATGTAAAAGAAGATGCATCTTATGTGTTTTGTGACACATACAGTTGTCAGAAAGAAGACAAAGACTCCGTAGGCACACTGCATTCAACTTCATTAGAGAAATGTTCTTTAAGTTTCAGTTCTTAATCTCTCCAACTGAGACTACACTGGAAACAAATCCTATTAACTAAAAGCAAAACAAAACAAAAACCAAAGGTGCTTCAAACAGAAGTATGGTGTTTTAGTTCCTTTTTAGAGAATATTATATGCTTTAGTGTCGGCCAAGTCAAAGGACACAGTAAGTGTCAATATTTCCTTTTTCCCTTTAAAACTACAATGGTTAGCCAGTATGATCAATAACATCCATCCTGCCCTCCATTGACTCCAGCTCTTTTTTTTGTTGCTAGGTAATGTTTAGAGTCAGTTGTCCTCTAAACACAGGGGAGACAAGCCCTCTGGTGGCAGGAAAAACTGCCTCTTGACACCCAGTGCTGGCTTGATAAGCCCTACACGCCAAGTGCCATGTATTCTAGGTCTGGGACCATACCATTCCATACTGCAAGGTGCCCTAGCACCTTCTCTAGAAGCAAGAATCTCCTAAATGACCACTCAATAAGGGAAGAGACCCAATATAGCACACATCCTTCTTCCTAGAGATCATGAGACCAAAGAACAAAGAGAAGGCATGCTGGGTTCTTACCCTTTCTCCCTTTGCCTGTTCCAATGTATTCTTCTTTCTAAAACAATGGACAAAGCAAAACATCTCTGTTTGGAAAGAAATGGGTATCCAAACACAAGACTACATAGAAGCCCAGATAGACATGACCAGAAAAGAATCTCACCACACAACACATGATAGGCAACACACAAGATTAGCTTTTTTAAAATCCATGTTAAAAAAACATTTAAGGAAAAGAAATGTTTATTCAAATATAAAGACTATGCATCAAAGTAGCATCAGACCTCTCAACAAAGACAGGAAAACATGGCAGGGGGAGGGTTAATATATTTTAAGGCCTGAGAATAAATAGGTACAAACAAAAATTACTATATCCAGAAAAAATATTTTGCAAATGTAATAGAGAACAACATTTCAAAATTCCATGAGCACCAAACCAGCACGACAGAGCTGTGAAAGATGCAGTTCAGAGAAGAGGGAAGAAGTGACCAGCATACCAAAGAATAATAAATTGGATAAAAAGAATGAGTTCCCTAGGCGAGGTGATCAGGTCTACAGCAGTAACCTAGATAACCCCTAGCAGGAATGGGGGATGCAAGGCTAACAAAGATGCAAAAATAAGTAAAAGCAGAAAAGCAAATCATAGACATCAGAAAACAATGCTCAGTCACAATTTTAAAATGTAATTAGTATTAAATCACAAAACTGGAAAACACATAGCAGCTGACTGGATTAAAAAACAAGATTGAACTATTTGTCATCTACCAGAAATATGTCTCCCTAGTAAACACACACAAAGCCCGACAGTTAAAGAATGAAAAACAATATGCCATGCAAAGAGGAGCCAAAAGCTACCAGGAGTAGCTAAACTTACATCTCACAAAGTAGATTTCAAGCCAAAACGAGTCATAAGAAACAAAAATGGTGACTACATGTTCATAAAGGGGACAAAAAGGCAATATATATCAACTTTAAACATATATGCACCTAATGTTAATAAACCCAATTTCACTGAAAAAAATGATATTTACTCAATTTCAGTTTTGAAAATGCTATTTATGTCTACAAAAGCATTTTGTGTTTGTATCCAGACACAAAAATCATGGGTAGCATCAATGACCTAATCTCATCAATAAATTCCAGAATAGCTCAAATGGCCCTAAAGGGCCTCTATAGACTATTCGACCCAATGGCTAATAATTCATCTTTTTCTCCTCCGTAACCCATGGAACTTTCTTTACAGGACGAAATTATACGAGCAAAGCCAAACTTTACAAATGTAAACAACTGGAACTTTTCTTCGATTCTTTAGGTCACAGTAAACTAAAACTAGAAACTGATAGCTAGAGAAACCACAGAAATGATAGAAATACACAGACTGGACAATATACTCCTGAGTAATCAGTATATTCTTTAAGAAATTAAAATCTTCCTAGAGTCAAAAGAAAACTGAAGTTCAATTTATCCAGACCTTTGGAATCGAGGGAAGGCAATCTAAGAGAAGGGTTGATGACTATTCGTACTTGCTTAAGAAGTCAGAAGTATTTATCTCAAAGAAATAACTATTAACAAGAAAATAATTCAACAGAAAAAAAAGCAATTTTCCTAATGTAAAATTCTCAATGAAATACTTGCAAACCAAATTCAACAACTCATCAAAAAAGATCATACACCTTAATCGATTAGATTTCACTGGTGAGAAATGCAAAAAATGGTTCAACATTCATAAATCAGTACATAAATGTTGTATAATACAAAGTCACAAAAACATTTCAGTGCATATAGAAAGGGCCTTTGAAAAAGTCAATGTCCTTTAAAAGCCTCGAAGAAACTAGAAACAGAAGGGGGCATACTTCTACATAGTAAAGAATATACACAACACACCTGCAGAAATCATTAAACTGAACAGGGAAAAATAAATCATTTCTTCTAAAGCTGGAAGGAAGACAAGAGTCTCTATCCTTTCCACTTGCATATAGTGCTCAGTCGTAGCTAGAATAATCAGGCAAAAAAACTTTTTAAAGAATAAAAATAGGAAAAGAAGAAGTCTAATTCGGCCTATTTGTAGATGACATAATCTATAGTTGACATATTCTACAGACCCCATAGAAAATCCCAACATCTGATAAACACCTTCATCATATTTAGGGGATACAAAAATCGATGCACACGCAAATCAGTAGCTTCCTAATACCAATAATCAATTTGCTAAGAAAGAATCTTGAAAAAGATTTTTCTATTCACTATACCTTAAAACTCAAACAAACAAAAAGCCCTCAGAATAAACCCACTACTCAGAGAGACGAGGAACGCTACAATGAAGACTTTAGGGCACTGAAGGAAGAAATTAAAGAAGGCATTAAAAGCCAGACCTATGGGTCAGCAAGATCAGTATTGTGAAATAGCTGTGTTACCATGTGCCATTTACTCATTCAATGCGATCTCCATAAAAACGCCAATGGCTTACACACACACACACACACACACACACACACACACAACCAATCCCAGAATCGATATGCATTTCGAAGCGCAAAAGACCCCAAACTACCAAAGCTATCCTAAGCAGAAAAAAAAAGCAATGCTGGAGGATCATCATGTCTGGCTATAAATTATATGTCAGGGCCATAACAACAAAACAACATGGTACTGAGACTGCTGACCCAAATGCAAAGCATGTGTTGAAAATCACTGTGAGTGTTAATGATAAGTTAAGTTTACACTGTAAGCACACCTCCTGACACTCATTTCCATATACATTAGCAAAAATATTGAGCATGGAGTAATTGGGCTCTCTAATTAGTGGGTATTGAACTCTCAGTTGCTGTCTTGGCTGCCTAGGGCTATCGCCATAACAGTTATCTGAACGATTATGCCAGCGCCAGCCGTCTTGAATGCAGATGCCTCCAGGCAACTATGCAAAGATTGCTGATGATTCCCTGGCTCTTCAAAGTGCCACTTGGCAAGTGCTATTTGAAACAGTTTCTGTCACACTTTCCAGTACCCCAAGGCTTCATGAACCTTGTCTCCCTGTTCCGAGAAGAGAGCCTGTCCTTGATGGAGGCTCTGACAGGTGATAGGTAAAGCTATGACTGGCCCCAAATGAACATCTGTAACTGCTCCAACTTCTGCTCCTCTTCTCGGGGTCAGTTATGCAGGCTGCTTAGGCTCCTTTAGTGAGCTGCCTGGGAGACACTCTTCTGGATGATGCACTATTAGTCCAAATACAGACTTGTCCAAATGGCCTTTGCTTTCCTGTTTCCAGTAGGGTAGGCTGAGTGGGTACCAGGATACAGGCAGCAACAGAGACAGGACAGAGCAGTGGCAGCAAGGATGCTGACTATAGCAGCTTGACAGCAGAGTACACAGCACTGTCTCACCACAGCTTGATAGTTAGTAAAAGTCCTGACAAACTTGGGAATGACCTACCAGCCAAAGAAGCCATGGTGTGCCCCTGGACCAGACACTTGACTTCTGCCTGTGGACTGAACCCTTCTGGCACTGCCTGGGAACCCAGAAAGAATACTCATGTTCCTGTGATCTCTACCAGAGCCAAAGACTGGTATCTGAGCAGCACCACAAGTCCTGAGCCCTGGTGAGTGCCCAGTCCCTCATTTCAGTCCCAATGAGACAGGACTTTGTGCTGTCCCACAGCCAGAGTTGTGGAAGATGTTGAACAGCCAGCTGTCTGATGGCTGAAGGAGAGGCTGAGGAGGTCCAGAGTGGCTGGGGCAAAATAAGAAAGGAAACTGCAGGAGAGAAAGAAAACCCGGGGAAGCTACAGAGGAGCACCTGCAGGTCCCAGTTGCCAAGAGACTTCAGTGTGCTGTTAAAGGGGAGGGATTTGTACTGGTGGGACTGGGAGGAGAGGAGAGGGCTGTGATTGGTAAGTAATGAGAATAAAAAAAATAAATTATGGAAAAAAATTCTTTAGAGCTGAGGGTCTTAGACTCAGGCTGAAAGCTATAGCATTGGCTGCTGTCAAGAGTTAAGGGTCCCAGACCTCAGGTCTGTGCATGGATCCTACAGCACCACCTTTACTACCAAGCCTGCTCAGTGATATCTGCTCATCTGATGGGTGAAAGGGGTAAGAATCAACCCAGGAAGCTCCTCTTCCCCCAAGCCACGCCTCAGGTCACTGTACTTGAGTCACCTTTAAACAGTGACACAAGGGTTCCCAGAAGGGATCCAGCCTGGTCTCACAGAGTACTGTAAGCCCAGTATAAGCAAACTCAGAGTACTCAGTGTCACCCCCACAGCCACCTGTGTCTCAGTCACTGGTGACGCTATCTCCCTATGGGCTCAGGCCAACTACCTGAGGTCAGTTCTTGTCCTCTCTAACTCTCTCATTACACATATGATCACTGGCAAGCCCTGCTGACTTTATGTTCAAAGTGTACTGTCCCAGACCTTCTCCACTGAGGTCCACATAACCACTCCCTCCTGCTCCCACTGTCTCTACAGCTGCATAGCCAGACTCCCCTGCTCCTGCCTTTGCCCCCAGACAATCTAAGCTCAGCACAGCAGCCAGACAAATCTTTTAATCAGGTCACATCATTATCTCTGTTCCGAAACTTCTGATGTCTCACCCAAAAGCAAAAGTCTATTCAGTGGTCTATGAAGCCTTGTATGACCTAAGCCCCACCTCTTCCTACAACGAAGCTGCATCTCTGACACCTCTCACTGATCCTGGACAGTGTTCTAGTTTACTTTCCATTGCAGTGGCCAGACATCATGACCAAAAGCAACTTGGGGAAGAAAGGGCTTATTTTAGCTTACAGTTTATAGCCCGTTATTAAGGGAAGGGAGCCAACGTAGGGGACTGAGTCAGAGACCATGGACAAATTCTGTTTACTGACGTGCTTCCCCTGGCTCACTCAGCTACCTTTCTCACAGGGTCCAGGACCACCTGGCCAAGGATGGCACTGCATACAGTGGGCTGGGTCCCCCATCAATCATTAATCCAAAGACACATCCATAAGTCAAGTTAATAGAGGCAATCCCTTAATTGAGATCCCCTCTTCCCAGGTATGTCTACATTTGTGCCAAATTGATAAAACAAACTAAGTTTGAAAGGCAGCCTCTAGGTCTTCTTATAGTCTGGATCCTCTCTCGGTATTCCTTGTACATGTGACTTACTCCTCTATTGTCTTGAGTTATGATAAATGCCACACACTCAACAGGCCCTTTCATGACGATCTATTTATAATTGGAACATCCTAAGGTTCTTTATCTCCTGTTCTTTGCTTTTTCTCCAAAGTATTCATTAACTTCTAACAGTCAGTTTATTGACTTGTTCCCTACAACAGAGGATAAAGTCATGTGGGCAGGTTATCTATTTTGAGTTTAATGCTGGCTCATGGTGAGGTGCTAGGTATTTATTCCCTGAATGAATGGATAAATGACAGTTTTACCTGAAGATTCCACAAAGGACTTGTACACTCTTGCATTGCCAGCTTCCTGCTATCTCTTGAACTCTATCAAAGGCAGAGCCTACAGGCCAGACTCTTCAACATTTTCAAACGGATGTGTAACTGACTTTCTTTTCACCAGTGTTCATCCTTCTCTGCTCCTACCATTCCTGCCATCCCAACAAAGACATTTCCCAGACAGTGTTTTCGTGGGATGTTGGTTTCCATGATTCCCTGACATACTCGCCACTGTATCAGAAAAAGCTCTTCGGGATTATTCACCTCTACCACATACCTTAGAGGAGACATGAATTAAATCATGACACAAGCACAGTCACCTTACACCTGCTTCTTAGCAACGACGATGAATTAATTACTGATTCTTTTGGTTAAAAAAGACACAAATCCTGATCCCTGGGAAATATCTAGAAGACCTTCAGGCTTTTATAAGGAGTTTACACCGAGTGGATTGAGAAGGAAAACCAACTACTTGAGTGGTGTTGACTTATCTGAAATTAGAAATGGCAATCCGAACTACTTTGAAGAGTACTAACTGGTTTTAAGACAATAACTTGGCTTATTACAGATAGACAGCGATCTTCCGTGATCCTCTAATGCATGTGTCTCTAAAATAAAAAGAAGCTCTTCCTTCTCTCAACTCTCTATCATTTTGTTATTGGCCTGTGACATGTTTCAATGCCAAGGGCCTCCTCTCTTGGGTGGACTCTCAGACCCAGACTCTGGCATTCTATCCCTAACTGGCTGCAACTTTTCAAACCATGTAAAGCTCCATCCAACAGATGTTTTCCACTTTTGCTCCAACTCTTCTGGCCTCTTTTCTTTCTTCATTTCCATAAAATTGCTTCTTCCAATAGCCATTGGGCTACTCATTAGCCTCCCAACGATCCCCCAGGATCCAGGTCTTGTCCCCACTGAAACACAGGGTGGCACAGCTCATCTTTCTGCACTTTCTGGGCACAGACAGGCATTTCCACTGGGAGTTGAGGGTTGGTAACAGCAGCCCTGGCCCAGGCTCATTATCACACACCTCTTGGGAAATGCTAACAAGCACTTTCTCACCTAGAGCTGCCTGGCAAGCCCAGAAGATGACACACAGCCACAGAGGTCACCTGCAGGAACTTCCACACCATGCAAACTAACTGGCTGCAGTTCCCATAGGAACCCTCTGGCCTGGTGCTGCCCCAGGGTCTCTATGGTCCTTCCCATTTAAGCAACTTGGCACTGGATTTCTATTTTTGCATTTAAGAGGAGAAGATAACTAAAATATTCAAATGTTAACTAATGCACCCTGCTTAACTGTTCAATGAATTCTGCTAAACAGAATTTACTTAACATTCGTTTTGTTAATGGGAGTCTGCATCGCTGAATGTTAGAAAAGGTGTTTATAAAGGACGAAAACATGATGCAGTCACAGTAGGTCCCCTTTTGGTTAGAGGAACCTGGGCTCATCCATCAGACCCTATCTGTTATGGGAAAAGAAAAGAGTCAGAGGAGGGATGAGTCTAGGGATGTGGGACTTAGGATGGGGGAGCCTGCAATGGGCAGCAGGCACCAGTGGGTGGGTCAGTCTGGTTCTGTTTCTCCCCTTAAGGTTGGCCTTAGACACTGGTTCTTCTATAAAGGACTCCAGCCCTTGGCACTGTGCAGGTCTCTCTGTCTCTCTCCTGAAGTACAGTCTAGATCCCTCTGTGTCTATTCACATCTATCCTCTCTCCAGCTCAGCCATAGTGTCTCTCACTGTCCTTCCTCGGCCTCTGAGTTTCCAACAGCTCCTCATCCAATAGTGCCACCAGCATCACCAGGTCTCTAGCCAAGCCCCTCCACCACACAAGACTCCACCCATTGACACCCCCATCCCTTCCTTCATGACTTCTGAAGTCCACCCTGTGTACAGCATACTCTATTCTCTATTCACACCTCAGCCCCTGTGATGGTTTGTACATGCTTGGCCCAGGGAGGGACACAATTAGAAGGTGTGGCTCTGTTGGAGTAAGTGTGGCCTTGTTGGAGTAGGTGTGTCACTGTGGGTGTGGGCTTTAAGACCCTCATCCTAGCTGCCTGGAAGTCAGTATTCTGTTAGCAGCCTTCAGATGAAGATATACAACTCTCAGTTCATCCTGTACCATGCCTGCCTGGATGCTGACATGTTCCCACCTTGATGATAATGGACTGAACCTCTGAACCTGTAAGCCAGCTCCAATGAAATGTTGTCCTTTTAAGAGTTGCCTTGGCCATGGTATTTGTTCACAGTAGTAAAACTCTAACCAAGACATCCCCAAAGAGGTTTTTCCTGCCTCTCAAAGCCAGAGCTCCTGGTTTGATACCCTCCCACAAGTCATCAATCTATCTACCACCACTAGTAGACTGAAAAGGGGAACTTTGTCTCCATGATACCTGTATGATGCTTACACTTAGCATATATTACTACTTACCCTTTATAGAAAAACAATATATACTAAATAAATAGTGTCTGGGGCTACAACAGGTTCTGAAAGAGAGTGATAGAAGAGAATGGAGAACAGCAATTGTGATAAGAGTTATAAGACTTTGGGAAGTGGCCATAACTTCAGTGCCACTGGCATTCATCCTGCCAGATGGGACTCAATCTTGTCATGCTATCTTCTTGGGCTCACACCACTGCTGTAGCATAGGTAAGATTCAAAAGCCTGACCTAGGGAACCACCCCATCTGCCGACACCAAACCAAGCACTACTGCTGATGCTAAGAAGTGCTTGCTGACATGAGCCCAGTATAACTGTCCCCTGAGAGGCTCTGCAAGAGCCTGACAAATACAGATGTGATGACACAGTCAAACACTGGACTGAGCACGGGGACCCCAATGGGGAAGCTAGGGCAAGGACTGTAGGAGCTGAAGGGGTTTGGAACCTCATAGGAAGAACAACAGTATCAACCAAACAGACCCCTCCAAAGCTCCCAAGGACTAAACTACCAACGAAAGAGTACACAGGGCGTACTCATAGCTCCAGCTGGATATGTAGCAGAAGACTGCCTTATCTGACATCACTGGGAGGAAAGCCCCTTGTTCCTGTGGAGGCTTGATGACCCAGGATAGGTGAACGTTAGGCCACTGATGCAGGAGTGGGTAGGCAGGTGAGGGAGCACCGTCATAGAAGTGGCGGGGTGTGTGTGTGTGTGTGTGTGTGTGTGTGTGTGTGTGTGTGTGTGCGGGGATAGGCAATAGGGAGCTTGTGGAGGGGAAACTGGGATGGGGGATAACATCTGAAATGTAAATAAATAAAATAACCAATAAAAAATGAAAAAAAAAGATTCAAAAGCCATCAGCTTACATCCACAGAAACATTGCCATCTTGTGTTTAGAACCCAACTCAACACATGTATCCAGAGGAAGAAGTCGGCCCACAGAATGAGGGGCATCAAGCTGAAAGTCAAGGCAGAGAAGAGGGAAGCATTTGCACCAACACTGTCCTCTCTAGGACTTCCTTAACCAGACTCCTTCTCATGTCTTACCATGCTACCGCAGGACAGAAGAAAGATATATATATATATATATACCTTGTCCAAGGTGGTCTCAGCTCACACCTGTGACTCTGCCCATGTGTGTCACTAAAACACATCCAGGCATAGCATCCATGTCATATTTCCTAGGAGGTGGGCAGTGCTTTGTTAGAATGCTGGTTGACACTATATGCTGTTTAGATGTCCACTCACTAACCAAGAGTGTTGACTATATCCCTGACAGCCAGAGTATGGCTTTACACAAAAGGACATGGTGCAGCTGGCTTGTCTTACTAATTTCACTCCAAGTTACTTGTTGCTGACTAACTTTCATTCACATTACTCACTCTATTAATAGTTAAGACTTTGTTTTTAAACAGAAATTTAAGTTCATAGCAAAACTTGAGAGAAAATTTGTAGATTTAAGGAATCCGTGCTCCTAACCCATGCACAGCCTCCTCTTGATCAACACTGCCATCTTAGTAGAATGAGTTACTACAATCAGTAAAACCACATGACATCTCACCCAAAGTCCGCCATTTGTGCAAGTTTGAAAAGACAGTCTGAGGCACTCTGTGGGTGATGACAGGCGTCTACATTATCATACAGAATAGCTCTGCCCTCAATATCCTTCTCCTCTGCTTAGCATCTCTCCTTCCGCTCTAAGCCCTGGCAATCACCTATTTTACTGTCTATACAGCTTAGCCTTTTCCAGAATGTCACATAGCTTGAGTCATACAGCTTTTCAAACAGCAGGCAGCTTCTCAAGCTGCCTTTGCTCACTTCTTAATAGGTTTCTCTGTGTCTTCTCATTGTTCGATAGCACATTTCTTTTCAGTGATAAGTGACATCCCAGTGTCTGGATGTCACATCCAACTACCACATCCTCTACCAACAATGGAGATTTTGGTGGCTCCCACGTTCTGGGAATTATTAGAAAGTTGTGATGAACATCTGTGAAGGATTTTTGCCCGATTTACATTTTAAGAAAATACCAAAGAATGTAATTAACAAATCATACACCAGTAGCGTACTCATTGGGTGTTCCTCTTTGGTTGTTTTTTTTTTTTTTAAAGTAATTGCCAAGCTATCTTCCAAACATCTGTATTTCCATCCGCAATGGATGTGGCTCCTCCTTGCTCCCCATCCTTCCCAGTACATGGAGTTGTCAGTGCTGTGCAGTTTGGCCATTCTAAAAAATCTGGAGTGGTATCTTGTTTTAGTTTGCATTTCTCTGGAAAAATGTGATATAGAACATGTTTCCATGAACTTATTTTCTTTAGTGATTGTGATGGGCCTTAATAATTATTTAGCTTATGTTTTTCTTTGCTCAGATGTTCGACCACATTACTGTTTTTGTTCCTCTAGTCAAGTTTTACGAACTCTATGCTCATTTCCAGTAATGGGCCATTAAGTTAATCTCTGCAAATATTCTCCCAAAGTCTATGTGACTTGTCTTTTCACTGACTTGACAATGTTATTTCACAAAACAGAAAATTTTAACTGCAATAAAGGCTAATTCATCAAGTATTTCCCTTTGGTGATCTACTTAAAAAGCCATCACAAACCCAAAGCCATCTAGATTATTTTCCCCCCTATTTTCTGGGAAATTTGTATGATCTTATGGTTTATATTTATAATTGTGATAAATTTCAAGTTGATTTTTGAGTAAGATGTAGGAATATCTCATTTCTTTTGTTTTTGTACCCAAATGTTCACTTGTTCCAGAATCACTTAATAAGACCACCCTTTTCTCCACATGCTGTCTTAGCCTTTTTGTTGTAGTTGGCTAAAGGTATTTAGGAACATCTGTTTGCAAACACTCTGTTCTATTCCATTTAACTGTAATATCACACCACTCTGATTACCGAAATTCACAGTAAACCCTGAGGCCAGGCAGCATTAATCCTCTCACTTGCTCTTGTCCTTAAATACCACATTCTCTACGATAGATCTTCTGGATGACCCTGTAAACTTTAAAGTTGGTTTGGTAGTGGGTACAAAATAACTCGCTGGGTTAGTTTTAGTGCTACCTAGATTTCATTTAAAACAAAGGAAAACCAAGGTCTCGAGGTACAGTTTAGCAGTAGAGCAGAGCATTAGCATGTCTAATTTTGTCCATTTAAGTCTGTTCTTTCCCTATGTTGGACTGGCTAAGGGTTTTTCAATATTGTTTTTTTGAAAACTCACCTTCTGTTTCATTAATTTTCTGTATTATTTGGAGTTTTGTCACTTGTTCATTCCTATTTTGTTATTTTTCAACCCGTATTTTTATTATTTCTTTTTAGCTACTACTTTTGGATTTGACTTGATTTTGTCTGTCTGAAACCTTAAGGTGCATCGTTAAGTTATTAATTTGAGATCTCTCGACTTTTTTTATGTAGACAAAAGTGCTGTACACTCTTCTCTTAGGAAAATCTTGTGCCTCTATTCTGCTCCCATAATTTTGGCAGGTTATATTTTCATTCTCATTCTATTCCAAAGTTTAAAAAAAAAAGTCCTTCTTAATTTCTTCAATGAATCAATTATCATTTGATAGTGTGCTGCCGTTTAGTCTCACGTACTTTCTATGGCTTCTGCTGCTCTAGGTATCTAGCTTTATTCCATTATGGTCTGAGAGAATGCAAGGAGCTATTTCCATTTCCCTGTATTTTTTTGAGAGTTCTTTTGTGTTTTCATAGGTGGTCATCTTGACAAAGTTCCATGACTACTGAGAAGAAAGCATCTTCTTCAGTGTTTGGATGGAATGTTCTGTAGCTATGTATCTGTTAAGTTCAATTAGGGCTGCGATTTAACTCCAGAGATTCTCTGGCTTCCATCCTGATGGCCTGTCTGTTGGTGAGAGTGGAATACCTAAGTCACACACTATCAGTGTGTGATTTGATTTTACACATTGTATTATTTATAAAGTTGGATACTCTGTGTTTGGTGCATATATGTTTAGAATGGCAATATACTGTCAGAGAATTGTTACTTTAATGGGTATGACTTGACCTTCCATATCTTTTCTGGTGTGTTTTGCTTTGAAGTCTATTTGGTTAGATATAAGAATAACTATGCCTGCTGGGTTCCTGGTTCCCTCTGCTTGGAATATCTTCTTTTATCCCTTTACAGGTAGTAGCTGTCATTCATGGTAAGTTGTTTTTTTTTCTGCAAACAGCAAAAGCCAGATTCTGTTTTCTAATGGTAATAGGAGTCCAATCCATTCTTATCATAAAATTCAAAAGCATTTAAGGTATCAACCACTTAGCATAGTGCATTGCATCATTTTAGAACAACCACTGCTAACCTGGCATTCCTTTACACTGAGAGAATGAAGGGTAACCTGGCTTAAGCAAACAACTCTAGTGATGCTTGCTAAGAACAGAGTTGTATACAGCAACCAACACTCACAGTCTTGAGTTTGTCAATCTGTCCTATTTCCCTTTGTAATCTCCTAAATACTCCACTAGTCTAATGTTTTCCTAGGAGAAGGACTTCCAAAGAACTGGGAGGAACCACAGTAGACTTTGGGCAAGCCATCTCGGGCTCTAAACTATAGATTTTAGAGAACATGGTTTGCCTTTCCTGGTAGTGCACCCAGACCAAAATAGGACATTACTGTCTCCAGACACAATGAAATCCTCAGCCAACTGCCCTGCCTGGAGTTGTGGGCTATTTTCCAAGATCATCTTCAGTACTCTGTAACTGGCACTAGGAAATCATGGATATCCCAGACATTTTCAGCCTCACCTCAGGAATCACACACCCAGTAGGGCTTTCATCTGTCCGACATGATTCACGCACTCAGAAACACCTAATCCATTAAGATAAAGTCCCAAATGGCTGAAGAATCTAGAGTTGTCACAAGAATTCCTCACAATCTATTCTAACTTCCTTCCTAGGATTGTTGTCTGAACAATAGGAAGACATGTTTTTAATGCCTTCTTTAAAGTGAAGAAAACTTACCTGGAATTCAGTCTCTAAGCTTTAATTAGGTTTGCTTTTTCTAGCTTCAAGTATTTAAGCCCATCTGAAGCCTGGCAGGGGCAGGGAATTCACTGTATTCATTTGAAGTATTTTCAGTGCAGCTAAGAAGCTTAATTAATGTTGATTTTTACAAATAAATGCTTTTGAAAAGATAATGACATGCAAAGACTTTGAGTAAATTAAAAAAATTGACAGTATCTTTGAAAGTATGTCTGTAGTCTTCTCTCCATATAATAATAATGAAATAATCTGGCTTATATATTCCCACTGTGAATATCAATATCAAATGTGCCTCTTTTCATATAAGTGAAAGAAAGGCGTAATATATTTGTAGGGCGAGATTATTCATGCGATAATGTAAAATTCTGTAGTGCCAGAGATGTCTGTGATTCATGTCATTTATGAATGGCCTTATGGACCATCTGATTACACTTGACCTTAAATTGTTTCTCTGTAACCTTTCTACCAACTGCTAAGGCCAGGAAACTGCAAATTAAGGTAAGAATATAGAGAGGACAGGACGGGATAATGAGGAGATGGAGGAGCCTGTCAGGTGGAGTTTTCATTAGCTCAGAGGACGCCCAAATCCTCAGACTTGGCTCATTGCCTGGACAGGGTCAGGATCCTGCAGACTCCACAGTGTTGCTCCTTTGTTCTTATTCAAATGTGTTTTGCAGCCCAGAACAGAAGCTACACTGTTATAGAGAACATTTCATGAACCTCAAGTCTTTTATCTGAAACTGAAGCCTAAATGACTTCCTTTATCTGCCTGGCTTGCCAGCCAGCCCCTTCAAGTACCTGCATGAGAATGAGGAAGGCCTGTGCTGTTACACTTGCGAGTTTCAATGAACTTACACAGAACCAGAATCTCAAAGGGCAAGGGGCTGATTTTCATACCGGGCCTTTGGCCTTCAGAAGATAGCTTGCTCTACAGAAGGCTGGCTGGCTGCACAGAGGTCTCAGCCATGCTCCGACACGAACAGAGAGAACTGCAATCAGCGGCAGAGTCTTCTTTACCCTTTGGCCTAGGGGCCACTGGAAGGTGGGCAGCTTCAGTTTCAGTGGCTAAGATAAACTCACCCAAACTAAGACTTCCACAAAACTAAGACCCCAGTTCTTCCATACAGGTCAAAATCAGTATTTTTATGCTCTGAGCTTCCTTCTACTCACTAATCTTCCTTTGTGAGATGTATGTCTTCACTTGAAGTAATAAGACATTAATTATTCACCAAAGTTTCTTCTCTAGTGCCTAAGACAGAAAAACAACAGCACTGTCCAAGAAAAACAAGGCATCATCCATGCATGATTCGTACAGAATGGAGGGAATTCCAGTCTACCTGAGTCCACCGGGGGCTGAGCCGAGCCCTACTTGGAAGTGTGCACTCTGTCTGGAACATTCTCTTCAACCTTGCCCTTCCTTTGCTGCCCCCCTAGCCCAGCCAGTGATGGTGTCCTCTGGCTCACAGCTGCTAACAATCCCACTGGGTGAGACTGAGACCACTACCATAATTTTGAGCTAAATTTGAAGCAAGCTTTAATTAAAAGACTGGCCAGGATGATGGACTCTAGCCAGATCCATTCCAGGATTCCCAGAAAATGGCCATGAACTACACAGACCAGGTGCTTACAAAGACAAACCCACAAGGCCACATACTTCCTGCCTTTGTCCAATCTGAGACAAGCATACATCCTGACCTACTTCCTGCCTGTATGTGATCAAGCACATTTGTTGCAGCTAGGTCAATCCAACTTGTTTAGGGATGAGACAACATGTGGCTTGTTATCTTATATGGACAGCAGCCAGGAGCATTTCAGAAGTAACTGTCCTTGGGTGAGGGGCTCACAGGTTAGAGGCATTTTTATTCTCTGGATCTCTTGGACACAGGAATCAAAACTTGGAACTTTGGCTCTCACACTTCCTAGTGCTTCACACCAGTATTTTCAAAGTCCAGCCTGTGAAGCAGCAACATCAGCCTCACCCTCCCAAATGTGTAAAAAATGCAAACCCAGAGCCCCCCCCCAAACACACACACACCTTCTGAATTTCAACATGGAGTGCTTTAATGGAAAAGACACTGGAAAGCCTTTATGTGAACCTTTGTTTCCTTCCTTTCAATGTAAACAAAATGTTGCATTTGTTTCAAATGGTGCTTCCTCTGAAATACTATAGTAAGTGTCCAATTAATATGGTATTCCTCACAGAAGCGTGTGAGGGTATACTGCAGAAGAGGAAAGGATTCAGAACATGTGTGACTGTTATTCACATACAGTCCCAACTAAACCAAAGACTTGACTCTGATCCTTAATGATATCTGGATACTCAACATTCTGGGGTTACAAATAGCTTGTCCTCAGTCTAAAGGCATTTACTGGTCTTAAAAAAATAAAAAATAAAACAACAATAATAACAACCAGGCAACAGGCTGGAGAGATGTCTCCAGGGTCAAGAGCATGAACTTATCTTGCAAAAGACAGAAATTCTGTACTCAGCACCCACACCAGGAGGCTCACAAACCTCCCATAATTTCAGCTCTGAGAGATGCAACAGCCACTCCTGAACTCCAAGGGTACATTGCCTTTACAAGTGCACATAACCACACACACAGGGACGTGCATATATACATAACTACAAATAAAAAAAATCTTAGAAAACAATAGCCTAGCAAGCTTGTTGTCCAATCAGAGCAAACGAGTCAGAAATGCCTGGGATGCACTGAGGAGCTCTGAAAAGTACCAAGTACCATGTACGAATCATGACATCATGACCAGCATCTCCGTGGCTTTTCAAGGGAAGAAAAAAGTCTCCAAGTTTGGTAATTCCCTCATACACAAGACATTATCTACAAACAAGCTTTCTTTTAGCCATGTCAGCCCCATCATAGAAAGTGGCTGGCATCATTGACGGTGGCTGGCAAAGAGAGAGCGGCATTAAAGGGTCTTGCCACATTATCTGAAGAGTGGTCTCAAAGGGACTCTGGTTGTCCAAGACACTGTGGGAAACAGAAGTTGAGGACAGGGTGAGCACTGAGGAGTGAGGAGGACAGAGGGTGCTTTCTCATCTGTGCACCTGGAACACAGGATGAGAGAACTGCAGAAAGAAAGGGGAGATGTTGTTACTGGGAACCAAGGGTTTCACTCCCAGTATGCCTTCCCCCAGTCCCCTACTTTCCAAGCACATGCTTTTAAAAAAAAAAATCTCAACTCCTTAGAGAAACTCAACTGTGAGAAAATGGTGGTTTTAATGAGAGTACCAACTCAGGCATCAGATGCTTCTATGGCACACATGGAAGGTCAGGTAGGGACAGGAGATGCCACATAGCTCATGGTGTAGTGTCCAGGACCTGTGCTGTGCAGTACAGTTTGAGTCATGCACCATGAGAACTGTACACAGGTGACACAGCTGGCTGCAAGACAGCAATCTTTATGCCAAACTGACAGGGTTTTGTTTGTTTGCTTGTTTTATTCTTTATTACAAATAGATTTCGTTTTTAAATAGAGTATATTCTGATCAAAATTTGTCTTTTCTTATCTCCTCCCAGAACCTCCCCCACCCATTCCCAACTCTGTGCCTTCTTTCTCTAGCTCTTTAAAAAAACAAACAAACAAACAAACAAACAAACACTGGAACAGAACAAAACAGAGAAAAAGAAAAATGAGAAAAAAAGAATGAACATAAAAAGCATATACACATATGGAGCCATGCGTGCATGTGTGCGCGCACACACACATGCATGTACATGCATGCACGTGCACACACACATGTGCACACACGTGTACACACATGTGTGCGCGTGTACACACACACACACACACACACGCACTCATTCATAGAGGCAAAACCCATAAACAATACAAAATCAGAAACTATAATATATAAGCAAAAGTCCAGTAAGGGGGAAAAAATCTCCAAGAATGTCACTGTGTTCATATGAGTTGGCTGTGTGCTGCAGAGCATGAGTCCAGCCCGTAAGTGTGATGTGTGTATACCCGGCGAGGTTTGGTTTTTCTAATCCTCCTTATGTATAAAGCTGTAAACTGCTGTAAGGTATTTTTTCCATGAAACACAACTATAGGAAGAGATAAAAATTGGACACTGAGGAAAAACATGGAGAATATTTCTTTTCCGATGAGACACACACACACACACACACACACACACACACACACACACACACCTACACATTCCATATATATAGGGAGAAAGCCAAGACACTGCAAACTTCTGGCAGTCACATTTCTGGAAGTCTGAGAAGGTCTGAGGATGCTCCCCTTTGGGTGTGAGGGGTTCTCACAGAATACCATTTTCATATGCTATAATAGTCCTAGTAGGGGAGGTCTCCTGCACAGAGTATCATCTGATTAGGCTTCCAGGACACCCAGCTGGAGAAAGAGAAGCTCAACTCAACAACTTGAGTTCCTCTCCAAATAGTTCTACTAATTAAACAAAAAGAATTATGATAAACTACAATGAGTTTTGTCACTTCAGCCGTTTGAAGTGTGACACTCAATAGCATTAGTCACATTTACGCTCCCCGGCAATCACCACCACTAGATGTTTTCAAATCTCTTTCATCGTTCAAAATAAAACTCAAGAAATAAGTCCCAGGATATCAATCCCAGATCTTAGCAACCTGGGTCAATTCTTGTCTCTGTACTTGCCTATTTAGGGACATTTCACACCAGTGGCCTCTAGCTCCCTTCATGGAGCCTATTCCTCTCGGTTTGTGCATGTTGTAGCATGCTTAGAGAGTCATTCCTTGCTGGGATGAGAATGGTATCATTGCATGGATGTGCTACTTATCTACATGTCTGTGGGGTACGTAGGTTATGGCCAACATTTTTAAATGTTTCTTCGAGTATTTATTGCAAGTCTTTGGAGTAGATTCCAAAGGTCTATGGGAATTCTATGCTTATTGCTTTGAGGAAACAAACTATATAGTATCTGTTCCTGTTCCTACCAGTAAAGGACATATGCTCCGGTTTCTCTATAGCCTTGCTGAAGTTCATTCTCAGGCTTCTAGATAACATTTTCAATGACTAACTTTGTTATTTGACAGCTTCATGGTTCTATTTGCTGTGTTCTATTACTCCTCCTCTCTTGTCTCCCTTCAATCCCTGTAGATTCCACACACACTCACGTTTCCCACACTCCCTCACCAAGCCCCATCAGTCCCCTTCCAGAATTTATGACTCTTGGTTTTGTGACCCATTTAATTTAACCAGGGCCATCTACTGGAGCCAGTCATAGGTCAACAGTAGGCACACAACTGAAGGCAACACTTCTCCCCACTTTTAGTATCGAACACCACAGCAGGGAGGGGAAGGGTCCTCTGAGTCCCTCCTCCACCCATGCCTGACTTGAGTTGATGGCTCATTCTTGGCAGGTATCCACAGCTGCTATGGATCTGTGATTGGAATGGCTCGGTCTTGCCCAGGAGGTAATATTTCACAGGCCCTGTCCATATTTCACACTTACATCCCTTCTGATGCCTCTTCTGCTTAGAGAAGATGATATAAAGGACTTGTTTCAGGCTGAGTGCTCATTCTCAGCCCTGCCGCAGCCACAACTCTCTGCTTCACCACCGTGCTCTGGGAAGAGAGACTTCCAGTTTCCTTTCAGAATTTATTACAGTTCATCTAGGGATGATGGCGCTTCTGCATATGAAGGGATATCTATTCACTATGCTTTCGATTTGCATTTCCCAAATGACCATAGATGCTAAGGATTCTTTCATATGTTCATCACCCATTTGCATGTTCCCTTTGGAGAAATGACAGCTCAACTCCATTGTTTACTTTAAAATTGGGTATCTTTTTGAATTATTGAATTTTAGATTTTTTTAAAAAAAATTATTAAACCTCTTTTTTATACAATATAATTTGGTCAAATTTTCCCCTCCTTCAACTCCTCCCAGATGTCTATCGCCTCCCAACCCACCCAACTTCATGTTCCCTCTCTCGTTGTCCTCAAGATGACTCTTATCAGGAATGTAATTTGCAACATCTTTCCTCACTCTTTGCAGTATCTCTTCATTTTTTTAAAGAATGTCTTTGCACACACAGAAGTTTTTATTTTTAACAACATTCAATTATTTTTATTTTGCTGCACACACATATGTTGGCATTGGAATCCACTGCTGTATAGAACGTCATGGGTACCCTATGGGTAAGTCAGATATTTAAGTCATTTGTTCCATTAATTCTGTATGTAGTATGAAACCAAGGTCCAATTTTATTCTTCTGATATGGAAATTCATTTGTGTTCCCATTATTTGTTGAAAATACTAACTTCCCATTGGAGTGGACTTAGCATCTCCTCTCAAAAGTCAACTGACCACAGATATCTAGGTATACATTACTGAACTGCCACCTCAATTCCTCTGTATATCTAATCTTATGCTCAGATCACAGTGAAAATTTTGAAATTGAGATGTGTATCATTCCTTCAACTTGAATCTTTTTCAAAACATTTTATATATTGTGTTTTATTTTTCCCACTGTTTACCACTCTAGACACAATGGGACCTGGGAGAATGGAGCCTAAATATGAAGTGGACTAAAGTTTCAAGAAACAGCCAACTTTACTCAGAGCATCAGACACTTTATACTCTGAGGGTCAAGCGAAGTCATGTGAATAAATTGAACAATCCGAAGGACAAGCTACATGTGGCAAGAACATACTTTCCCATCCAGGCAATAAACAAACAACAATATCCAGTTGCAATAAATAATCTGAAGTAAACTCACTTCTGTGTGCTACTCCTAGGAGAAAGATGAAAGCATATCCAAGAATAATTTTGAGTTTTTGAAGAAAATGAGGTCTCAAGACGCTTGTCTTGGTTTCTTGGGAGTTTAAAATCTCCTTATACAACTCTATTCTTGGACCATGTTCTGACACCCAATCCCAAAGTAATCCTCTTAGGATTTTGATGCGGTCTGAATTCAATCTATTGATTACTTGAGGTAAGACTATCTTCTTAGCAATACTAAGACCTGAACTGTTTCCATCTAATTCTTTTTAGGATGTTTTGTAGTTTTCAATGAATCTGTCCTCCTTGGCTAAATTTAATCAGGTATTTTAGTCTTTTGAATGTTTTTTTAATTTTTATTTTATGTATATGGATATTTTGCTTACACATATGTCTGTATACTAGTCACGTGCTTGGTGCCTGTGGAAGCCAGAAGAGGGCATTAGATCCACTGGAACCCGAGTTATAGATGGTTGTGAGTTGCTATGTGGGTGCTGGGATTTGAGCCTGGGACTTCAGGAAGAGCAGTGTAACTGCTGAGCCACCTCTCCAGCACTTCAGATGCTATTTCAGATGGAAACACGTTGCTAATCTCTGTTTCAGACTGTTTCTTGCACACAAATAGAGAAAAAAAGCTCCATTTTCACCTTTTGGTCTCATTTCAAGAAACTTTACTAGATTTCTTATTAGATCTAGTAGCTTTTTATGGATTCTTTGGTATGTTTATGCATAAGATCATTTCATCTGTATACAGAGTAACTTGTCCTCTTTGCAAGAATACCCCTTTTTCTCTTTTTCTTTTCTACTTACCCAAGCTAGAACATCAGGAACAGCACAAACTATCAAAGGCAGAAGTGTACAACCTGTCTCTCCAGGTCTTTCACTACTGGATATGGTGTTAGGTGTAGATTCTCATAAATGTTCTGTTATATGTTGTATGTTTTGAGTTTCCTCCAAATTCATAGGTTAAAAAAAAATAAATCCTTCAGGCAAATGAACCAGGAGATAAGGCCTTCGAGTAAAGATTAGGTCACAAACGGAAACAGTGTTATTTTTTAAAGTGAGGCTTTATAGAGCTATTTCCACCATGTAAGGATACATAGATGCCATTTCTACCATGTTAAGGAAACAAGAAGCCACTGTCTATCACTCAAGAATGAGTCCTCATGAACAGCGGATCCAATAGAAACCTGATTAAGGACTTCCCAGCTTTCAGAGCTACAAGAAATAATTATTTACAAAGTTTCCAACTATACTACTTTATTATAGCAGCCTGAATAGACTAAGATAATTCCCTTTATCATACTGAGGAAGTTCCTTTTTATCTTTGGCTTTTTTTTTTTTTTTTGCTTCTGCCATAAAAAGAATTCAGAGTTTCAACACAAATGTTTTATGTGACTATTAGGACGACTGGGGTGAGGGATTCCCCTGCATTCTATTACTGTCACATATTATCCTGTTTGACTTTATACTGAGACACAATCCTTCAAAAAGTGTCTTTTAAAAGATAATTGCAAAACATTACCATTCAAAAGTATTCTCTAGGTGCCACTTGAAAGATTGGTTGATTATTGCATTCAGCAGGTGTTTATTATATGCTCATAGCTACTAATCAGAAAATTAAAAGCGCATTAGGAAACCAAATGATCAGCAATCTCTACCCTTCTGTAACGACATTCAGGGGGTGGGGAAGAGAAAATAAGCAAGACACTGGAATATAAAGTAGATTCCTGGCTGGCGAGACTAACAGGGAAAGAAAGCAAGAAAAAGAACAGAGAGTATGAAGAACTCATTTTGGAAGAAAGGAACTTTGGTCTTATACTATGACTTACACATAAGTCTTCATATATACATAACATGTAGCACTGCATCAGAGATAAGAAAAGCTCTTATAAAAGATTAAGCAATTGCTGAAACAGCCTTTGCCTCAACAATCCTCTGCCAAACCACAGCCTAAACAGGAAATCCTATTTCCTTTTGGCTCTCGGTCTTGCACCAACAAAGATGGCCCTGATGCCAAATACAGTGTGGGTTTAGTGCTAGGAACCAATGAAGGCATAAATGGGAGAAAATATGGCCTCTTGGAGCACTTGTCCAACTCTCTCAGTAAGTAGAATTCTAAGGTCAACTACGTCACAGTACCTGCCCTTTCTAATTTTCATTCATTTTGAGAGCAAGAGGCTATTCAGGACTGTGCATCTGTCTTTCCACATCTCCTATAGACCCCAGCCTTTTAAAATACAGGTTGAATAAATGAATGCAAAAGTTATAGAAAATCTGTCAACAACTGAAGGTCTGGCTCTGCAAGTACAATGTACATTGTGAATGTACAACAACCAAAACTTATATAAATACTGAGTGTGTAACGAACCTGTGTGCTTGTGGTAGCACTTGCCCGAGTTTCTTCCCGAGACTTCGCTTCAGCCTTGGCTCTGAACACACAGCATGAGCACTCTGTAGTGAGCATGCCCCATGCCACACAATGCCAATGAATGCTGCTGAGAGCGACTCAGCCCAAGACCAGTATGTCATAAGTTTCAGTGATCTTACTGTAACCACAAAGTTGTCTGCCCCTATAGAAGCATAATGACTTGATTAGAGAAATCAAAGCCTTTTAAGATTGCCTTACTGCCATTCTTCAGCATGAGTCAAATGAGTAACGTCTTGAGTTACTGGCCAGAGCGTTATAGAAAAAGCTGTTGAATGAGTTTTGGCTTGGGATTGAAAAACAAATTTCCAGTAATTCCTCAAGTAGCCCTAAATATAACTCTGCTATCTTTTTTACTATGTATTTATGTAAATCGGATAGCATTGATGATAAAATAAAAATATCCATTACCTTGTAAAACATGGAGGCTCTGCGTCTCACAACATCAAATACTTAGACGAGACCCCACTGTCTATGTAAAGGCATGTCCATGCAAACTTGTTTCATTTTTAATAAATATGAGAATTATCTATGCCAGAGTTGTTTACAATTTTAGTTATGATTTACTATCAGTACATATTTGACTTGTATACATACTTTGGCTGCTGCAGAGTAGTGTCATATGACTACGAGACATTACAAGGGCAGAGGTGGCCCAAGTGGTAAAGACCTTGCCGTACAAGCATGGGGACTCGAGTTGATCCTCATGCAAAAATCAAAATGCCAGACATAAACTGTATTCCTGAAATTTAACTCTTGGGACACAAGAAAGGAGGCAAGCCAGTGAGCTTCAGAGTCAGCAAGAGACTCTGTCTCATAAATAAGATAGAAAGTGATTGAGGGAGACACCTGACTTCAACCTCTGACCTCCATGGGTATGTACACTAACACGCACATAGACACAGGCATGCACATGTATGTGCATGCGTGCACACACACACACACACACACACACACATATTACAAAAGGTTGGTCATTTTTACTCCAGTGGACTAACAGAATTTGAACACATCCACCTGACCATCCGGATGAGTAGAAGGTATAACAAGAGACTGGAAGGGGGGTGGGCCACTCGATAACTGGGCCTTAACATGTAAGCAACCACTGACTATAGTTCAACCAAGTAACATGAATCAAAAGAAACCATATGCAAGCTTTTAAAAATATTCAGACACTCCATACATTTTTAAAAAGATCAATTTAAGAATTTGAAGAAGCAATATATTTATTAGCAGAGAGCTCTCTGGAAAACGTGGTGTGACTTGGTATCTCTGAGGCTGCCATCCTGAGCTGGAACAGGATTTCTTTTAGCTCCATTCACTTCATTTGCCTTTCTCCCGCCCCAGAAGACAGGAAGCACTGTGTGAGCAACAGGAAACCTGAACTTCCTTCTCTTGTGCCCCAGCCAACCAATTAGCATGCTACCATGAGGGGCAGATGCACATGAATATGGAACATAGACCCTCATTTTTCTGTTCAGTCTGTCAAGCTATGAATCCACTAATCCTGTTTTATCCCAAACCTTAAGGGTTCAAATGGGGCGGGGGCGTTGAAGAGAGAGATGACTTCAAAAGCTCTATCTACAAGGGTGTGAAGTTCAAAACACATAGGCCCTGTCAGCTAGCAAAGGGCTTTCCTCAAAGCAATGGCATTCTGCACCCAGGCATACTTCCTGGTAGAAGCTGCTAGATTCAGTGACCTCTCAACTCATCCCATGTTACAGACAATGCTAACGTTAGTGTCACTTGTTTAAAGTAAAAGGAGGAAGGTTTTGACATACACGCTGACATACACCTAGAAGACAACAAGTATTCAAGAAGAAAAACTCTTGGTTTATGTGAACTCGGATAGCTGACAGGGAACAAAAATCATATGATGTGTTATTTTATTTATCACACTAGAACAATTTCTATAGGAAATTACTGTTCTCTGTTCATCGACACAGTTTAGGAAAATGTAAACAACACCCCTAGGACCAGTGTTCCCAAATAACTCTCCTGAGCTATTAGCTGTAATTTTTTTTTTTTTTTTTACAAAAAACAATAGACAATGTGGCCAAACAGATAGATGGAGGACTCCCAGCAATATGGAAAAAGACAGTTGTATTTTGCAGAGACCGCCCTTTCAAACCGAGAGACTTCCAAAACCGGTCTTTTTTGTTAACCAGTAAATAGCTCATTCATATTCTACAAAGCCTCTAAGTTGGGAGGAGTAGTCATATTTAACATTAGGTAGGAAAAGCGGGGCTGAAAGCAAGAAAAGAAATAGATTTCCCCCAGTTTCTTCAGCAAGATTAAAGCTTCCCTTGGTTTAATGGTGGGGGTGGGGTCCACTTTTTCCACATGGAAGAATCAGGGCTCTCACGGAAGGCTGATGACAAGCGCTCCCCATAAATGCAGAAATGATGCCAGAGAACAAGCAAAGCAACACATTTTAAGACAGAAATCTTGGGTCTTTTTCTCTTATTCTGCAGTACAGATTTCTTAGCTGGACTACTTCCCACAAAGATGGAGGACGGCTGTCAGTGCAGTACCAAACACACTCTGTGTTCATGCCAGGACCATTGCTCCTGAACACAAAAGTGCCCATCGGAGTATTGTGCAAGGGCTAAAACATGACTTCTACTTAATTACTCAGAATTAGCAATCAACACATGACATGTGTGAGCAGGGTGGACACTATATGGAATGAATTAAACCCACTGAAAGGCACAATGTGTTCTTAGCCTTCTCCAAAGGGGGGAAAAAAACTGACAAGTTAGGAGCTGAGAAAATGTGTTAACAACTGTTCTTAAGCTTGCTTGTTTAGGCAGAAAAAGAACAGAACGGAGCTAGAATGCTAACAGGCAACAAAAGGGAATGGGCCTCTTCCTGGAATTAGTCATACTTCTACGTGACGTTCATGGGCCGTCCCTTTCCTTACAAAACCTGGGCTCAGAGAGATGGGAACAACAGGGAAGAGGGTCTCAAAAGCAGCATGCTCTTTGTAAAAGGTGAAGGTGAACAAGGCAGGACTAGGAAGGATGAGAGATTCTGCATCAAGTAAGAGCAGCCCAAGGTCATGAGTGATGTGGACACAGCCCCGAGGGAGCACCTCACGTATCACACCTCAGTCGGGAGACCCTGCCTGTGGGGAATCACCGATTCTTTCATGGAGATTCTTAGACATGGATTTCTAGTGTAGATACAGGCAGCAAACAAACCCTCCAACTCCCTTTAAGGTCAGCCACAGTTGCTGTTATAAGTACCTGTCTGTTAAGAGCCCAGGGAACATTAGGACCTCCACACGTACTCCCTGCTCCATCCCTGACAGGCATCATTGCTAAGTCTTCCCTGGATTTTGGGACCATCTGCTCTAAGGACACGCTCCCACCTCAGGAAGCTTTTTGGAAAAAGAAAAGAATTTTGTGTCAGGTAAGTGAAACAGACACATGAGCTAATTACATGGCTTCCAATTAAAGTACATACATTATTAAGATTGACTCCACGATCCAATAGCTTACTGGACACAAAACATCTCAGAGTCCTATCTAATATTCACCTTATTAAAATCACATTAGTCGTCTTTACAATACTAGCCCCGTCTAAGGTTACCTGCACTGGAGTCACAGCACTAGGCACCAGGCTTGATGCCCAATTCCTGAAGCTCCACGGTCCACCGGTCATCTAGTCTTGAACATTCTAGATTTGGGGAACTTACTGAGACGAACCTCACACCTAACTCAACAATGGTATCTTCCACATCCAAAAGGACCAGAGTTGACAAGACGGCCTACTGTCTCTGGCAAAGGAGGAGGTCTCCACTGCATTGGTAAGCCTTCCAATGCTGTTGTAGATACTGAGGTATGTGATGTCAGCAAGCACTCCCAACTCTTTTTCCAGTTTCCACACAATGAAGCACAAACTGCCTCTCCAGAATCCCATGCCCCTCCCCACAAGAGTGAACCCTCCCCTTCAGATGAGCTATTGTTACTGTCCTTCGATTCTTCCTTGCTTTTCCTCGCTTCTGTTCCTTCTGACGCCTCCCACAGTTCTACAATTCCTAAAACTCCTCATGTTCCTCAGGGCTGCCTTGCTGCACTCTCCAGACCTAACCCAAAAGAAGCTTGGCTGCTTCTGGCTTTTCCATCTTCTAGAGACTGTCTATACTCCCTGGGTTCTGGCTCCTCCCTCCATCTTCTAACTCAGCAATGGCTCATGTCCTTTTCATATTACATCTCCATGACCTTCTTTCTGCTGTCATATACCCGCTCTGGTCACATAAGAAAGGTTATCCACTTTGGGGAATCTATGTATTTTTGGTCTCTCTTAGTAGACCAGGGTGACCTTCGTCAAGGTCTTTAGCCTTAGTTTTATCTGTAGATGCCCGTTTGCTAAGTAAGGTTACATTTTTATAGGTTTTTAGGATTAAGATGTGGACATCTTTGGGCTATAGAAGGAAACTCATGCAACTGAATACAACAATAAAAGCAATGGAGTAATGTTGTACAATCCACATAGGGTCGTTTTCATGGATCTGTATCTAGTTTTCACCCAGATTCATGCTCTAACCTGGCCCTAGTCACCTGAATGGTCAAGAGGGAAGCCCGGAATATTTCTATAATTACTATGAATATAAGAGACTTACTCTCTAGCTACAGATCCACTAAGGAAGATGCCAGCTATTGGCTTTTGGCCTTCACATGCACATGCTGCCTCTGAGTCTCTGTCTCTGTGTCTCTCTGCTCCCTCTTCCCCTCCCCCCTGGCCTGTGTGTACAAACATTCCTTCTCCTTCCTTGGGTAAAGTAGGCAAGCCTCACGCTTACTAACAGACAGCACTGTCAAAGTAATGTGCAGCGTTTTTGTTTTTGTTTTTTCCTAGCTGCTAAATTCTTTCCACAGGAATAGTATTTTGAAGACCTCATTGGTTAAAGTCAGCACAACTGTGTGGCTTTGTCCCACTGTTCCTTTCCCAAAACCCTTCCTTACACTTTGTAAACCTCTGCCTTTCGTGTTCAAAACACTGGCATCTCAGTTCAGTTGGGACAGTGTCGTGACTACACTTTTCAACAATAAAAATTAATAGAGCAAAAACTCTCACCATCTAGGAAAAGCAAGAGAATCATTTACCAAGATAAATACTCAGGGTCTACATTGCATTCATCTGTTCACTCTAGCAAACACTAAGTATCAGTCATAGTCATGAAACTGTGGCAATATAAAAGGCCCTCCAGGGCTCAGAATGTTGCCTCCAGTAGCCTTTCAACCAAGGAGGGCAAAGAGAATAAAGGTGTGAAATAAGTACCAATAAGGAGTGAAATAAGTACCAAAAGGAGTGAAATAAGTAACAACAAGGAGTGAAATAAGCAACAACAAGGAGTGAAATAAGTAACAATAAAGAGTGAAATAAGTAACAATAAGGAGTGAAATAAGTAGCAACAAGGAGTGAAGTAACAATAGGAGGGAAAATAAGTAAATAAGGAGTGAAGTAAGTTAATGTCAAAGCAAAAGGTAGCTCTCCAGGGTGAGTTGAAAAGGTCATTCTTACAGCAGAGGGTACCAGTGATGGATACTCTGAGGGACTGGTTAGAGCCAGGCCATTTATGAACATTGACGTGAAGCTGTAAGAATTTAGAGGAATTTAATATATTTTTAAAAGTATGAAAAATTAAAAGTGTATCTAAGAAAACATAATCGTCATAATTCTGCTAGTCTACAGTTTACTGTGATTTATTTTTGGCTTAAGACAATGGTTTAATAATGTAGATCTGGACCCAATATAACTTTGATTTTTTTATTTCTCTAGAATACTTAAGTCTAGTGCATTAGACTACCTGCTATGCTCAGAATTCTCTTAGTCAACTTCCATCATTGTGGTAAAACATTCAAGAAAATCCATTTAAAGGACTAATGATTTGTTGTGATTTGTGGTTCCAGTCCATATGCAGCTCCTCTCATTTCTAGGTGTGTAGCAAGGCAACATTATTATGGCAAAGGAAAGTTGCTTACCTCATAGTGGCCAAAAAGGAAAGAGACAGAGACAGAGAGACAGAGAGATAGACAGGCAGACAGACAGACAGAGGCAGGAAAGAGAAGGAGATGAGGCAGGCCCTTTAAAGGCATCTCTACCATAGCCTATGCTCTCCAACCAGACCACACCCCTAATAGCTCACACAGTTTGAGTTCATCAATATGCCCACTAATTATCTAATCATCTTGAATTATGCCATAAGCTCGGGGCTGAGCCTTCAACACCAACACACTGGCCTTTCAAAGGACATATTCATATTCAAACAACTACTTTTAAAAGTTAAATTATCCTAGAGAGATGGCTCCGTGGTTCAAAGCACTTGATGTTCTTGCAGAGGACCTGGTAGCTTAACAACCATCCACAACTCCAGGTTCAGGGGATCTGATGCTCTACTCCACCATCACTGGACACTAAGGACATACATGGTCCCAGAGACATACATGCAGGCAAAACACTTGTAAACATAAAATATGTCAACCTAAAATTTCAAGTAATACTGTAATGCATACATATCATTGGTTTGTATGTATAGTCACATACTGTATAATCGTATTTAAGTCAACAATAGAATGAATCTCATAGTCAATGGTACATGTTACACAACCTAAGTGCACAAAGACTACATCATCTGTTTGCATAAGTCCGTCCTGTGACACTCCCATAACAGCAAAGTTATCCAGCCCCATATTTCTTAAAATGTATTCCCATCACAAAGAAACACATGACTGCATGTTTGTACACATACATGCCTGCACATTACAAATATTGTATCAAATCAATATGCTTTGAAGTGTACCATTGTAATAGCTTTGTCGTGGAAAAATAAGGGTCCAAAATGCATAAAACCCACAGTAGCAGGAAAGAATTAAATATTTATCATCCATCTTAGCACCAACCAATAATTGTTCAATTATGCTTTAGACCACCAAAGATGACATTAGGTGTGGGACTGACCAAAGGTAACAGGAGATGGTGACCAAGCCCTGAGCTTCCCTAGAAGCCCTACAGTGGCAGGATGTTCCTGTCAATTCAGGGTGGATGAAGTCCAAAGACAAAACAAAACATCTGAAGTCATTCCCGGTGTTTACTATAGGAGTGTTGTCTCCTATTCTCTAGCATATTGTGCACAAAGCTAGGCCCTGTCTCACCTCACCCATGCTGGCCACACACACCTGTGTCAGGTAAGTTCCAGCCTGGGTCAGACAGCTGTGCAGCCATCCTTTCTAAAGGGACAATCCTCGTCCAATGTAGATAAGTAGTACCAGGTCTGTATGGGCAGATAGTTCTCCAAGGATGTGCTTCATGCTATTGGATTTCTACACAGTGAGCGCACGGGAGGGAGGGAGCTGGTGCCTCAACACAGAAGAGCATATTCAGATAAAGAGGCATGTGTCAGGAAGTCCAGGAAGTCGGTGCACAAGGAAAATTCCAGCTGAGAAACTCAAAGGCCTACTTACTTGTCATTTCGTGTCGGCAAAGCCATCCTTTTGGGTTTGGCATGTTTGGATTTCCCTTTACACACTTAGGATCTCTTTTTAGGAGCGACTCCGCCTCGAAGGATAGATACGAACCGCATCTAATTTATTTTAATTAACTGACTGCCTTCTAGCATCACCGCTACCTCCCTTGTGCACCTTGTGTTCTTCTGCATACTCTCACCAGCAGCTTACAGTTCCCTTGTCATCAGAACCCCCAGAGGCAGCACACTTCAGAAAGCATGCTCCTTTGGAGACCCTCACAACGAAACAAAAGCCAGCGGAAGACTCTGGGATAAGAGCAGCATCCTGCTCTCTGTCCCTGCACTCCTCACCAGCTCCAGAATGAACATCTGCAGGGTAGCTGCTGCGCCCACTAGTCCCTGCTGCCTGTTAGCATATTTTAATGCTGTGATCACAGTTTTCTATTTCTATCGAGGTGCTACAAGGTGCCAGACTCTGGATTCACACATTGCGTCATTACCGTCCCCAGTGAGCAGACTACACAGCAATCCTGGGGACAGGGTTGAAAGGTAATGAGAAAGTTAATGGTGGGAAACACAAATGGAGCACCTGGTATCCTGCAAAGAATAAATGTACCATTGCAAAGGGGGAGTCTCTAGTTTTAGCAGGCTCTGGTTTTAGCAGGCTCTGGTAGATACTGTGTGTCCTGATGATGAAGATTTCTTGTGAAAACTCTTAAAATAGCCACAATATTTACAAAAAAAGCATTCCTCTTTGCTCACTGTTCCAACCAATATTTATCTTGTTAAACTTAACAGAAGCAAAGTCTCTGTCTCAGAATGCTTTTTGAAGTCACAGGAGAATGAATCTAGGATCCAAAGCACCTTCCTTGCCAGTAAACCTCAGCCCAAGGTGTTAATGAACTGAGGTCACCACAGAGATGAGAGTGGCTTGTTATTAATTTTAACTCATTCTTGTGAGACATAAAGAAAAAAAAGCATAAATCCAGTGCAATCCTTCAAGGAAAACATCATCCAGGATTCCTCCTTTGAACTTTACAGTCTGAGCTTGAGTATAACACCAAGACAATTCAAGTATCTCCTGGTTTTCATAATGCAAGTATATACTCACTCACCCAGAAACAGAAGCAAACTCTCAAAGGGTGAATGCCAGAGCCTCCATCTAATGACTCATTATTTTTTCCACATGTGATAAATATTTACCTGTCCACTCACAGGCATAAGCTCCTCGGTACCTCCCCCCTCTGACCATAGTGTGGGCATCTAGAAGCAAGCCACATCTTCCCCCTTTAATGCCCACAGGTTTGTCCAGGTACAGTCTCCCACCAGCCCCTGGGTCTCCTTTGTGTCTATTCTCTCTGGAAGCTCTCAGGCCTGTACACACGACCACAGAACCAAACTGAGCCCACTGCTGCTGACTTCTTTAAGTACGTGGGAGGGCTATAATGGAGTCCTACAGCATCTGCTTGGTTGATCATTAAACAAAATTAATCAAGCACTTAGCACTTAGCATGGACCCAGCCTGTGCACTTGTTGAGAGAGACACTCATCTACACACATGCAAAGTTCTTTTGAAAGTTATATGCATAACCAAGATGTTGACCATCACACCCAGATCTATCCTACAGTGGTGTTTCCCTCAGAGACTGCCAGCTCACGCCAATTTTAAACTAGTCTTTGCTGCACAGATCTGGGCCTCAGGGAGAGAATGCCTCAGGAAGTGCCTCCCTGTGCACCAGATGTTTCTGCCTGTGTATGCAAGAAGTGGTTTCACTTTTCCATGCTAGATGCCATTCCCTCAGAGACCAACTCAGGGTACCTACTTCCTATAGTGGCAGCCACCACCCAAGACATCCTTCTGCTCTCAAATGGAAGACTCGGCGCCTTCTCATTCATCCATTCATTCATTCATTCATTCATTCATATACCAAGATTTACCAGCTTATTACCACACACCACACCACACCACTCTGGGCCCTGAAAGCATATCAGTGACAGATGCCCTCAGACACAATGGACACCAGAACAGGCCCCTCTGCACACAGACTCATTCTGCACTCATCTTCTCATGTGGCTTTTCGCCTTTAATTCCTCCAAACTCTGTTTTCATATTGTCTCTACAACAGGGCTATCTTTAAGTCCTGTTTGAAAAGACCACACTTCTGAACAGCGTGCTGGGTCTTCCCACTCTGATAACCTTCCTCTGTGTAGCTTTGTCTCTCCTTTCATGGAATTCATACCTAGAGGCCATCAAGCTTATCTACAGATCCCTGGCCTGCAGGAGAGGGTTTCACCAGGGTCTTCCGTCTTCCTCCTTAAGATATCTAATCCCGCAAGTTAGTGTGGGGACTTCTACAGCATAAAAGAGCCAGCTTAAGAAATGGAAAGTACACCGTTTTGTATGAATATCTACACACACACACACACACACACACACACACACACACAAAATACATACCAAATTCTGTATTGAAATCCTAACCCTCAAGACAATGGTAGTAGGAGTTCAGGTCTGTGGAGGTTGATGAAGGCACATGGAAAGACCTGTTGCAAATAGGAGTAAGACTGCTTGCAGAAGAAGTTACAGAGTTAGAGAGATGGTTTACTCCATGGGTAAAGATGCTGCCTGTGGTAGAAAAGAGAACCAGCTCCCTCAAGTTGTCCTCTCCGGACCATGTGGACCATATGCACACAACATGCATGAAATGAGCAGTGTGATAAAAAAAAAACAGAATGGATACACTGACCCATGTGTGCTTATAACCCCATCATACAGACGGGGACAGGAAGACCAGCCTGGGAACATGGCAAACCCCTCTTTCAAAATTAAAAATAAATAAATAAAAGTGTGGGATTAGAGTTCAGTGGTGCAGTGTTTACCTAGCATGTGGGAAACCCTGGGTTCAATATATAAAAAAATGGGGAAAGAGAAAATGAAGAAGAAAGGCAAGTAGGGAGGGAGGGGAAAGGAGGAGGACATGGAGGGGAATGGGAAGAGAGGAGGAGGGAGGGAGAGAGC
>NW_021604684.1:3215014-3219828 GCF_004785775.1 Grammomys surdaster
AGGGAGGGAGGGAGGGAGGGAGAAAGGAAGGAAGGAAGGAAGGAAGGAAGGAAGGAAGGAAGGAAGGAAGGAAGGAAGGAAGGAAGGGAGGGAGGGAAAAGGAAGAATGGCCTCCTGGGTTTGGCCACGAGCAGGTGATTCCAGCAGAAGCAGCAATGACAGCTGTGGTCACAGGGCATGCGATCCAGGAAGTGACTGGTGACAGCCGGGAGACTTGAGATGAGCAATAAAAACTGAAGAGGGGTCTGAACAGGAAACTGAGAGGACACACAGTGGTCTTGGAAACCTGTGCAGGGCAGAAGCAGGGCAGAGCTCACTCACGATAAGGCAGCCATGGGCCTCTGGGGAGAATCTGGACAGCTGAGAACAGAGTCTGCCAGGGAGGCCCAGCAGAAATGAGCTCAGAACCAACAGGCTCTAAGGAAACAAACAATACTGTAAATGTGAAGTTGTGCGGCAGGTGGTGGAGACGGAGAATGTGAGATCTGGGAGTCGGCTCCTAAGGTGGAGTGGGAAGGGCAACTGCAAAAGCTGACTGTGTGCAGCCAGCTGTTCAACTGTTCACCTGATAACAATGAAAATATCGTTGGTCATAACTGAACAATAGAGAAATGGCTCATACTTAATCCATCCCGTGTGACATACACCTGAGGTGATTGGTCATATTGTTGACAGGAGCTTCTCTTCGTAGATAATTAACAGGAGAAAACTACAGAAATAGTTTATGGCTGTTTTGAAGCCAATAGCAGCGTAGAAAGACAACCAGATACAACAAGCCTGCTGAGGAGAGACAAATGACCCCATGAAGTAGTTTTACATACACATACAACATTCACAACTGACTCTCTCCAGATTGCTCAGCGAAACCACAGGAATGGGAAGAAGCAAACAAGCATATTCATGGATACCACCGAGAAACAGAAAAATCCAGCTTGGGAAGTGTCTAAAATAAACAACCCAGACTATGAGAAGTCACAACTAGAGAGGGGAGGGAGAGAAGAAAATATGGAAGGGAATCTACAGAGTGAGGACATTCATAGAACATTACCACCACTACCACCACTACCACCACTACCACCACACACACACACAGCACACAACCACATAAGCCACACACCACCACACATACCCCACACATCACCACACATTCCACACCCACCACAACCATCAACAGGCTGGGGTAGATGCACTAGGAAAAGGAAAAGAACCATCAGGAAGGAAGGCAGGGAGATGGGAAGCAGAGTAGGGCACACCATGGGTATGAAGCAGCCGTCACTGTGAAACCCATTACTTTGCAATGCTAACAAAACTATTGCGAGAACAGAATCCCAGATGCAAATGAGACAACCAGTACACATTCTACTGGGATATCTGATGCTATGGAGAACTGTTTTTAATGTTACTGCAATAATTATAGGAAAAAACATACAGGTTTAGCAGCTGTAAGCCCTGGTCATAGTAGGTTTTCTGTAGGGTCCAAAGTTCTCATGAACAACACTAGATGGTAGTTTCTGCTTGGTGCCTAAAGACCTGGAGTGTCTTTGGGAGAACCCAGAGGAGGGGAGAAAGCTGGTTTGGGAAGGAAAGCAGTTGGCTCAGGTGATATCTTATTTTGTTTTCACTCCTACTGTCCTGTGGTTGAGAGTGCTCTCAGGAAGAAGTTTAGAAGTTAAAATGTGGGCTTAATTGGGAACCCCTGGCTTTGGTTCATGTGATTGTGAAGTCGGTTATATGAGACCACCTATGGGGACAGAAGTGGCTCACGCGTCTGGTGAGAATGTGGGCCCTGTGCTTCCCACTTTTCCCTGAGTTGGATGCTTCCGGTTAATTGAAAATTCCACTGGAGCTGAAAGTGAGAAATCCTTCCTGTTGGCAGCAGGTACTTTTCAATTCTGGGCTTCCTCGGAAGGTCAATGGCACAGAGCCCTCAGTAGTGGTTGCTTCAGACTGAGGTGTGCAGCCTTTCCAAGATGTATAGACTGTAGTGTCTCGAAGGCTGTAGGAGCTGAGTTCTCTACCACCACCTCCTGCCCCACTGAGCTGCTGTAACAGTACAGTGCACCAGGAAACTCCCAGCTGGACAGGAACACTGAGGTGGCATGTGACTGGCTGGTTTGCTCTGGAGATAGCTTGCTTCAGGCTCTGGGACACAGCAGACCATATGGTGAAGACCTATATAGTATCACATGCTGGCTCTTCTCTGGCCTCAGCCCAGTTTCCTCCTAACACATTTCCTCCAGCCACTGTAGGGCCACCCTCTTGGGTCAGGCTGCCTTGATCCTGTCCAGGATGGTATCACCCTCACCTATTCCATGTTCCTGCTGGCTGAAGCCCCAACTGTCTCCTTTCCTAATCATTCAGAACGCTTCCTTCCCAAAGCCACAATGATTAGTGCAAGCAGACTGATTCTGTCTTCACTTCTAAACTACACACGATGGACCAATCATCCGTCACTTCCTATGTTCATTTGTAGCTATCTTTCTCTGTGCTTTCCTTCTGACTCCCAGCACTAATAACAGCAGGACTTGTTTTCTTCATCCTGCCATAACATCTAATACAAGGGGCAGAGAAGGCACTTAACAACTAATATTGCCTGTATATCGATGCTCAGGAATACTACAATATTTTTGATAGAACAGCTGAAGTAAAGATAATGAAAGAAGCCGAGAGTTTGCTCTGTCAGAATATTCTCTCCTCCATTGAAAGGTGTATCTGGAAACTCTCCCTTAAGATAATCAATGCTAGCCTAGCCTTCCACATCTGTGGGAACAAACTTCCACAAACTCTTATGGTTTCACAGCGAAATAAACTAGCCTCAGTTGATGAGAACCTGGTCACAGTTATCTGAGTAGAGAGAGAGCCAGATGAAACCAGACATGCCTCCATCTAGGTTCCAAAACATATACTGAAAGGAGAAGCTACTTAAAGGTGGTATAAAGACTACTCATATGGCTGACCACAAGCAACAGTAGGTTTTGTCTAACCTTAACTCATGTTGAACATTATCATATGAGAAACAGAGATATCTGAGATATCCGAACACTGGTGAATACCTGAAGTCAAGGGCAGAGACAAAAAAAAAAAAAATGGATTTGGTTCATCGGGCTATCCAGAAGGTCTCACTCTGCTTCACTTCAAGTATCAAACATCAGAATAGTCAACATTTTCTTCAAGGGAAAAGAGCAGGTCAAGTGAGCCAACTGTTTCTAAATAGTATCAAAAATAAAGACTTACTAGGTTTGTTTTGTTGTTGGTTTTGTTTTGTGTGTGTATGTGCATGTGTGCACATGTGTGTGTGTGTGCAAGTGCACGCGTGCACCACACAAGACAAGAATTCCTGCCATACTTTAATTTCTTCAAGATGGGAAGGATGGTAAAATTTATTTATGGAGTTAGCCCTCTGCAAAAGGCGACTGTCAATCTGCTGAAATGCACCACAAATGACACAATAAAAGGTACGAGCTGCCCACTGAAATCTCACAAACAGAGAAACTCTAGGGAACAGTACATAGATGTTAGCAGAAGTCAATTCTTATTTGCTTTGAGTTCTCTTTAGGTGAGATATGATGGGTTGGGGGAATGCATACATTCATTCCATATTAGATTACCCTCTCAGGTTGACTGAAGAAAGAACAGAAGCAGCTACAACCTCCCCAGAAATACCTAATCCCAAAGAATAGACCAGCCAGCAACAAGGTCAGGGGGTGTGTTCCTTACAGGACAAATGCCATTCCCCCTTGGGTGCCTCAGGAAAGCAGCATATAGCTTAGTCCCCCGCCAGTCCACAGGCACCTTCAGCTGCCACAGTTCCTAGGGAATCTTTCCAAGGAGACAAAGTGAGTCAGAAACACTGACTTCTTGGGATGGGCACATTCTTGGACACTTAGAAACAAATTACATATGTGATGTCACTGAAGACAAATCAGATAAAGCTATGTTGATTCAGCTCCCCGAGGGATGGATGCTTAAGCCATATTTGAGAAAGAGGAGAAGGAACAGAGGAGGAGGGGGAGAGGAGGAGGGAGAAAGGAGGGAGAGAGGGGAGAGATGACAACACAATTATGCAGTTCACACTTTCCATGTCTTCCATTTAATCTGTGTGCAATCTTACATGGCAGAAATTGTGTCCATTTTATAAATACCTAAATCTAAGACTTATGGGGATTTAGTCACTTCCTTATGCAAAAGCAACCTGCCTAACTGCTAAGAAAGTCCTAGGACTAGGAGCTTCACCTCCCTCTCCCCTCTCAGTCTGTCTATCTTGGAACAAGTTCACATTCACGAAGCACTTAAGCTTTGGAAGTTCTGAAGTGGCTTACTTGGATTGCCTGTTTCCCCTGTGGTGCACACAATAGCTATTCATGTATCCTAATTGACCAAATGTGGGTAGGCTCTAGAGCACAGGTAAAAACAACCTGCTGACTGCTAAGAAAGCTGTCAGTGGGACCCTACTCCAGCAGTCTGATTTGGAACAAGGATACTTATTCAAAGTACATTTAACCAGTCATGGTGATACAGGCCTGTAATCCCAGCTACTTGGGAAGTTGAGGTTGCATAAGTCAAGATTGCCTGTTCAACACCAACCAGAACTACAGTGTTAAAGGCCTACATAGAAAGCTTAGTAGCAAGACCAGTGTCTCAAAACCAACGAGGACTAGGTATGTAGCTCAGTGGTGGAGTGTTTGCCCTAGAATGGCACCTAGATTTCAATTCTCAGCACAGTAGAGAAAAGAAGAAAGAAGGAGAAGGAGGAGAAGGAGGAGAAGGAGGAGGAGGAGGAGGAAAAGGAGGAGGAGGAGGAGGAGGAGGAGGAG
>NW_021604684.1:3219928-3261120 GCF_004785775.1 Grammomys surdaster
AAGAAGAAGAAGAAGAAGAAGAAGAAGAAGAAGAAGAAGAAGAAGAAGAAGAAGAATTATTATTTATGATTTTATGGTTTAGATTTGGGACTCAAAAATACTTTTCCAGGTTCACGTAAAAGGCAAAGAAGAAGGTTCTTGGTGCTCTTAGTCTTCTGGCATGTGCCTGTTTCAGGGGATAGTCCCCACCCAGTTCCCAATTCCTTGTTCCCTCTAGTATCCTCTGCCCTGTGTCCTCCTCCCTTTGTCAGCTGACAAATGTATCAGACTATCCATAAAGAGAAGAGAGGCTGGACAGGCCAGACAACTCCATACAGCCAGCTGCATCATACAAATACTACCAAACAAACATAATAAGGAAAACCAGAGTCCAGTGCTAAGGGAAGTACAGAGCCCACCCTAACCTTTAAGAAGTGTCTTCTCAGCATATAAAGACAGAACATGAAAAGCAGTTGATATAAAGAAACTCGGGAGCTAGAGCTGTGGCTCAGTGGGTCAGGGGTGTACTGCACAAGTAGGACCTGATTTGGGATTCCCAGCATCCACATAAAAGCCAGATGTGACTGTTCACATCTGTAACCCCAGTGTTGTGGTCAGGGGTGGAGATAAGCAGAACTCAGGGGCTCACTAACCAGCTAACATAACCAACATGGCAGCCTCGAGGTCCAGGGAAAGGCACTGTGAAAAAATATGAGTTGGAGAAGCAATTGAAGAAGACAGTCAGTATCAACCTTGGACCTTCTGCACGTGCCTGTATAGATAAGCGTTTGTAAGTAATTATTGTGCTTTAAAACTGAAATAAAGTTCTAAATGATAATACAAACAAAAAAAATGTTGAGAAGACAAACACCAAGGCTCCTGGATTTGGCAAGCACAAACATCGGGCTTAAAACTCACCAGAGCAGAGCTATTTTTACATTAGGGCCATAGATAGTTTTCTCTTAAAGTATTATAATGCCGTAGGGATAGAGAAAAAATACACATGGATTTTGTTTTCTTAAACCCTCTCCAAATTTACAGTAATTGTGTTTTGCCGTCTAATTCCCACACAAGATTTTAATTTAAGAAAGACTTATTTTATGTGCATGGCTGTTTTGGCTGTCTGTGTGCATACTGCATACATGCCTGGGGTCCACAGAAGTCAGAAGAGGATATCAGAACCCCTGAAGCTGGAATTAAAGATAATTGTGATCTGCCATGGATGCTGGGAAGAGCAGGTCCTCCACAAGAGCAAGTGTTGTCAACCTCTGGAGGCATCTCCCCAGCTCCCCAAAGTTAATTTCTGCCAAACATAATACCTCCAAATGATACCAGTACAGTTATGAAGAGAGGCCGAGTGTATCATGAAATGGGGGTCCCCTAACTGAGGATTATAGCTCTTAGCCTCACATCACCATAACAAGTACTTTGGAATGAACAACCCAAATGGCAGGTTTATTTCAGCTCAGTTTTCAGAGGTTTAAATCCATGGGCACCTGGCCCCATTGCCTTTGGGGCTATGCCAAGGCAGACACCATGTTGGAGAGCAAAACTGAAGGCCAGAAGTGCTCACATCATGGCAGCAAGAAAGTCAAGGAAGCTGGGCATGCTAGCTCATATCTGCAAGCTAGACACATGGGATCCTGAGGCAAGAGGACTGCTGTGAGTTTGAGGCCAGCCTGGGCTACATAGTAGAAACCTATCTCAAAACAATAACAATAAAAGAAGCCAAGAAAAAATGCAGAGGAGCCAGGGTTGCAACATCTCCTTAAGAATGGCAGAATGCCCCTAACGAGGCTCCAAGTCTGTAAGTTTACCACTTACAACAGTATCCTGCGTGGGCTGGAGACCAAGCTTCGAATGCCAACCTGGGTCTTGGGGAATCGCTTGGGGAAGTCTGAACATAGCAAGGACAGCATGCAACCATTCTCCCTAGGTAGGCCGATAGGAAGAGTCTCACCCCCTCAACCCATTTGATTTGGTTCACGGAAAAACAGATAACAATTCGCTACCCTTTCTAACAGGACTGAGTAGTTTCTAACTGCATCTGTCCTCTCCCCTTGTCATAATCATCTTGGGATCCAAAACCAATGGATTTCAGACTTCTGATCTCACATTTTTCAAGTTCAAGACAGTGTTCCCAGCTTCTGATCTGGGGAATCCTGCTTAGAAACACCTGACACATGTTTTATTTTCATTTGGTATTTAATAGCAAAATGTATGACTAGAACCTTTGAAAGTTGCACATAAATATTTCTATTTTTGTGTATAATTATGGACCTGTCTTCACTTATTTCAAATTATTTCTGAACATATAAATTCAGAAAGGTCTTTACAGCTGTGTGAAGAACACAGCTGTATGGCTTCTTGGAATAAACTTGGGCTTCTAACAAACACAGACCTGCTACAAACCTGCTACAAGGCTCTGGTGCTGCAAGAAGACACTGAGTTCTCCTTCTCACACCTGCTATCCTCCATCCTAAAAGCAAATCTTGGTGAAAATACATGCCTCTTTCCTTAACCAGAATGCATGACATGTCTCCTTCCCGTTGGCTTCGGAACACCATCAGACACAATGCCACAAGGGTGAGTCAGAGGGACTTACAGTTGAAGATGCCTGGTGGTGGATGCTCAGTCACCAGGAGACAGTTCTCTTCGTCACTGTTGTCCCCACAGTCGTTCTGTTGGTTACAGACCAGAGAACCAAGATACAAGCATTTACCGCTGGTGCAGGTGAATTTGCACTCTGGAAAAGCACAAGACAAAGCAGGAGGCAGTCAGTGCTCGCTCGCTCGGTGCTTACAGGGTGTTGCCGCCATTGCTGACCCCCCACCCCCAGGTGAATGCCATGGTGATTTGAGAACTGAGATTATTTAGAGGTCCCAGGAAACTAGACTCAGAAGGGCCATCTAGATGAGGCTGGCCTTACGTCTCAACATGGCCTGCCTGTGGTACAGCACTACCCGCAAATGAGCACACAGTTGCTCTCTTCCTCCCATTTCTTGCCCTACAAGTCATTCTGCTTCAAACCAACCTTGACAGCTTCCCACACTCTACCAGCACATATATGATAAAATCTATATTTTATAATGTAAGTCAGGAAAAACCATGGTGCTCTACTAACTAAGCAGCATGGGTATGGAACGCCACACTGACAGATTATAAAATTGTATAGAGCCCACCCCCCACATCCCTGTTGGTTGTACTGAACACAGGATATCCAAGCTGTACAAATCTATACTTGGGGAAATGAAATTCACCAAAACAGGACTTTAAAGTAAAACTTCCAACTTAAACAGTTTTAAGCAATTAGAGGAGATTTTTAATTCAAAGAGATTTAAGCAAGTAAAAGAGAGATTATACAACAAAATATAATCAGTTGTACAAACACTCATGGATGTCACCTTGGACTCTTAGGTGTACACAGAAACTAAGAGGAGCCACAAAGGTAAATGGCCAATAGAAGGAGCTTCAGGAGGAGCCACAGGTTCCCAGTGATGGCAACTATCACAGCCACCTCAGCTGCCAAGGCCTCTTCCTGTCTCAAATAAGAGCAGTAGACCTGGATCAAGTGTCAAGTCATTTCAACTCCAACTTCCTGTTAAAACAAAATTCCAAATAAAAGCCTGTGCTTAGCCCAACAATGTCTTTCCAGCTCTGCTAATCACAAATAGAGTTTCACTAGCTGAGACCGTCTGAGGGGACAGCTACAATCTGAGAGAAAAATATTACCTGTCATAAAGAATGAAAATCAAAGAATTTTTGTAAGTCTTTATGAGAGGGGCACTATAATTTTTCTATTTGGTCACAATCTGAGAGGAGGATATCGAAAAAAAAAAAAAAACACTCAGCCCCTGACAGTGTGTAAAATAACAGGGAACGGAGTCCAAGTGCATTCATTCCACAAGCTTTTAGTTGGCCACAGCACCTAAGGCAGAAAGTCTGGGTGCTGAATGTGATCAGGTTCCATGGTACAGATGTGGCTAGAGCTGAACTCTCTCATCCTATACGGTGCAAATATTAAAATCCAGATGTTTGAAATCTCATTTATGAAGTGACAACTTTTAACTTAATGGAAAAAAAATGTCAGGGAAAGAATTTATTTTTCTTTCCAAAAGAAATATTGGACTTCAGACGAATGCCAAGCATGAAGAGAACATCAGCCAAACACAAGTGCTCTAGTGTTACTGAGATGGCCAAACACTAACAGAAGACTCTGCTGCTGTTCTACTTTAAAAAAGCTCTAAACCCAGACCGCCGTCTTTCAAGTTCATATGGAGCCTTACAACGGCGAGAGAATATAACAACATGAGGTCAACTCATTTGCTCCTATGACAAGTACCCAGCGATTTGTAGACGGAGACATGGAAACATGGAGCTGGCACTCTAGACAGGGTGGTGCACACCTACCTTCTAAGCACTTGGGAGACTGAGGCACAAGGATTGGGAGTCTAAAGCTAGTCTTGGCTACATAATTAGAATCTGCCATAGGTAGGTAGGTAGATGATAGATAGATAGATAGATAGATAGATAGATAGATAGATAGATGATAGATAGATAGATGATAGATAGATAGATGATAGATAGATGATAGATAGATGATAGATAATAGATAGATAGATAGATGATAGATAGATGATAGATAGATAGATAGATGATAGATAGATAGATAGATGATAGATAGATAGATGATAGATAGATAGATAGATAGATGATAGATAGATGATAGATAGATGATAGATAATAGATAGATAGATAGATAGATAGATAGGGAAACTAGCTGCTATAAAAATTTACAGCATGAATTCTCATAAAGAACGTGAAGGGTTGGAGCTGGGGAGATGGCTCAGAGGGTAAAATGTTTGCTGTGCTTGCTGCCAAGTGTGACTACCTGAGTTTGGATCCTTGCGACCATGTACAAGACTGGGAATGGTACCATGTACCTGAAATACCAACTCTCTCTCTCTCTCTCTCTCTCTCTCTCTCTCTCTCTCTCTGTCTCTCTCTCTCTCTCTCTCTCTGTCTCTCTCTCTGTCTCTTTCTCTTTCCCCCTGCCCCCAGGCTATCTCTGCCTCAAGATCTGCCTCCTGAATGTGTGGGACTCACCCATGGTGAGCACACCTGTCCATATAAACCGTCAAAACAGCTTCTTTTCTTAAGTAGCCCCTAACGGTGCCCCGGAAGAGCTTGTGCTATGACTTCCGTAGCAAGCTCTTCCTTACAATACTAACCCAGCAACTCTCACCTTCACATAATCCCGAATTTCTTGGTGACAAGTCTTTAGTCCACATCAAACTAACAGTCTATCGCATGACCACTTGAATCAAAATGGATATCTGAATTTATTAGCTCTTCATGTGTTGTAGGAAAATACCTTTAAAACATAACTATAAAGCAATTAAGTGTCAAACTTATGGGAAAGCTGGGGTGAAATTTCAATGCAGGGCAGAGCATTTGTTGACGTTGGCAAGTCCAGCATGGATAGAGGCCAGCTTCCAACATGAAACTCTCCTATGAGAGCCATACCCACTACACTTTCCTACCCCAAACCTTACATATTCTGACTCTCTAACAAATGGGACACTGTGATATTCCAAATACACCAACAAACCTAAGAGAAGACTCTTACCCCAGCTGCACATTGGAATCCCTAAGCATCTTTCAAAAGTACTGATACCTGCGTGCCAGCCCAGGCCACTGCTCTCACTGGCTTGAAGTACAGCCTAAATAACAGGTGTTTTTTTTTTAAGAGTTTCTTTGAGCTATCCTGATGACAATCCAATCCTGGCCCCCAAGAAGTGAGCAACTCACATGAAGCCCTCTCTTTGGCTAAGAATATTTTACTAAAACATTTAGTGATATTTTGTTAATGTATTTTTTAAGCATTTAAATACACAAGTACTTAGGTAATTCTTGAGATACAGTGCCAAGTCTCTTTTCTGACAGTAGGATATTTCAGAAGCCTAGGAACCACAGCATATTAGCATCCGTGAGGCTGAAGTACGGGGACCAGTGCATTTTGGTTCCCAAACTAAACTCACACATCAGAACTAGGCTATATTTTCACAGGAATAAAACTCAAACCAAATAACATAGACAGACTGTAGCTGCTTGTGTTACAAATGCTAATTATGCACACACACACCACAAAAAACCCTGTTTGTATGAGAGGGTCTGCACATAGCTTCTGGGAACCTGCCCCCAGTTGGTTCTTATTGGTAAATAAAGATGTCAGTAGCCAATGGCTGGGGAGGACAGACAGAGGCAGAATTTTAGGAGTTCCAGGGCTTGGGACCAGGAGGAGAGGAAGGAGAGAGAGCATAGGTGACTGTGGACAGAGAAGAGACACAGAAGTCGTCATGGATTAAGAAAGCGAGGAGAGTGCCCTGGGCTCTGGGCCAAGAAAGCACAGCCCAGAGGGCTGCACAAATGGATCTGGAGAAGCCAAAATGGAACATAGAAGTTCATAAGTAGTAACTCGGAGTTATCGGTGGAGGGTAGATTCTAGAAACATGGAGGTTAGGCAGTTGCCTAGTGATTGTGCTGCATAGAGTATATTAAGATATAAAGGTTGTGTGTCTGTCTTTCATTCAGGAACATAAACCATTGAGTCGGGAAGTAACCCACAACAGGATTTGTTGATTAATTATTAATTCAACGATAGACAAAGTACTTTTTAATGTACCATTTTGCCTATTCTTTCTGGACCTTGTTGAGCATTCCTACCAATTTATAGTTTAGAGAAATCAATGATTGTTAAACATTAGAAACATTTGGATGACAAAGCCACAGTGATTTCATATGTAGCAAGCAAAATGAACTAAGAAACCAATGTTAGAAATCAATTGTGGTATTTAAATAGCTTTCTTTACAAGATAAATAAATTTTCAAATGAAGAAAATAGCATTTCTTTATGCCGTGATTCTCTTTGATTTCTTATAAAAATTGCCAAAATGGGTGCGGGCAAGATGGCTCAGTGGCCACAAAAGCTTGAGGCCAAGCTAAATGACTTGAGTTCAATGCCCAGAGAGAGAGAAAGAGAGAGAGAGAGAGAGAGAGAGAGAGAGAGAGAGAGAGAGAGAGAATTCCAGCACTTTTACATACCTGTCATTGCATGCATACATGCATTATCAACAACATAAAACACTAATATTAACAAATTTAAATAGATCTGATTGATAATAATAAATTTAAAATAGACAATTTAAATTAATTTAATTAATTTAAATTTAAATAGATCTGACAGTAATAGTAAAATTCTTTCCAAATCTGGGGTCTTTTCTACATTGCTATATAAAACTTTGATGAATTCCTTTCAGGGTCTTAGATTCCCTTAGAAATTCATAGTTTAACATTGACAGGAACTTAAAAGATACATCTAAAGTTGAAGAACAATTTTTCAATCAAATTGAGAGATAAACCTTTTTTAAAAAATTATGAATGTCATTCTAATTATGTATAAACATATTAACCAGTAGAGACATACCACGTAGGAGAAAAGAAAGAAAATGTACAATTAGGGGAAGTTTTTCTAATATTTTGTCAACTGAGAAAACAAGGAAGTTTAGATCATAACGTCAGAACAGAAATAGAATAACCTAGTATTTTATATGAATTCCAAAATATTGAAAAAAAAGCTATTTTTATTTTTTTAACAACAGCATCAGAAGCCTATAAATCTGAACATTCTAAACCCAAATGCAGAACAGTGGGAGAATCTGCTTTGCGGGACTGAATGTAATCCATTTGGTAGAGTCAACATTCTAATAGCTAAAAGGCAACAAAGAGTTGTTCTTGATTTTCCTCACACTCATTTAAAATCTCATTTTCACAGATGGATTCTCAATCACAAAATAAGGACCTATATGCGGCCTTAGCTCTCAGCTGTAAAATCGACCTTTTCTGTGAATTGGCAGAGGAGTCTGCATTGAGCTACCCTTGTGAAAATTCATACAGCCATGCTGACTCACTTGGTCCATGTGGAGCACCTACCATTCAAAGACCTGCAAACAGTGATTCCGGCTCCACCATTCTGACATCAAAGCCTGCACCGCGTAAATAAGGGGACCTTCTGGGTGCTCTCACATTGGGAGAGACAGAGAGGCCACACAGCCGTTATCAAAGTGCAAGAACTGATAGGTTCCTGGGCTGCCAAGATGACTCAGTGGGTTGAGGTGCTTGCTGCCAGGCCTGACACATTTAATTTAAGATCCCATACCCAGGTAGAAGAAAAAAACTGACTCCAGCAAGTTGTCTTCTGCCTTACACACACACACACACACACACACACACACACACACACACACTGCTGTGAAATGTTTTAATATGAAGTAAGCTGCTGAGAAACATAGGTGAGGTCTAATATGTAGTGTCCTATCAGCAGTCGCATCTCTGGCAACACAAAAGAAAATAAAACAGAAGTTCCCACCCCTCAGCAATCCCTCCACCCTTCTAGCTCACACCACAAAGGTGGAGGTATCCCTTCTGACATCATCCTCACTCAAAGACAGGCTTCAAAAGGGAGAATGAGGTGCCCTTCATTCGGGAAGATGAGTATAATACTCAGAGACAGCATTTATCCATTTGGTGAGATGGGCAACAAAGCCTCACAGAAGAGAAAAAACACACTAAAAGGAAAAAAATACCTCAAACTATTTTACAAGATGGACAATCACTCCCATTATGATATTGAAAAGATTCCGTCTAAAATTATCTGAGAAGGTTATATGAAAGACACAATGTGCTGCCCCTAGAAGGTCAAAGTCTCAGGATTTAGGCACCTAGCCCTGCAACCCTCTTTCAGCAGAAAAACAAAACAAAAGCAACAACAACAAATCCACACCCAACTTTCTCCCAAATACCATTGGCCATTAAGTCATTAACAGTCCCTCTAATTCAACATAGTATGGGACATTTTCCATGTCTCGAATGAAGTTATTTCTGTGCTTTTGTGTACATGAAGTGTAAAGAAGTGTTCCTACTGACTTGTTAAGCAGAGTAGTACACAGTTCCAAAAGCAAGTAGGTAATTACGAGTCATCAGTTCTATGCTTTCGGTAACAACAACAACAAAACGTATACCAGTATCTATAGGGAACACAGGGAAATGACTTTAAAGTGTGTGTCTGACTCGTGAGCCTGAGTCACCATCTCTAGGTGCTGAGTCAGATCTGGCGTTGCAGTTTCTTGAGGCTCCTAATGGTCTTAGAACTAGGAGAAACAAATTACCATTTGGGGGTAGGAGAATCACTGAGAATTATTTTTTAATTTTTTAATCCTTCAAGATAGTGATTTGGGGCTGGCTAGATGGCTCCATGGGTAGATGTGCCTTCAGTCAAGCTTGAGGACCCATGTGACAGACAGAGAGAACCAACTCTAAAGAGCTAGCCCGATTGTCACAGGTGTACCACAGCATGAAAATACTCACACATATACAAATAAACAATTTATATAACTTTCTAAAGATAATCATTTAAAAAGGAAATAATAAAGTATGTTATTTCTTACGGCATCTTCCAAATAGAAACCCTAGTCCACCTCACCCCACTTTGACAGGAGGAATGCTACTTAAGTTTTATTTCCAGCAAGAACATGGATAGGAGCCGTTCCCATGGAATCCTATGGGGGTGAGGACCAAGGAGCTGAGGCAGCTATGAGGCCTGAGAGGCAGGAAGCCTTTCAGATTACCCATTTTGCTTTTACTCTGTCTGAGACAAGAGGAAGTTTGAAGATGGCTACAATGTGACCCTTATAAATATATTTTTTTGTAACAATGTATCCTTTTTGTAGTATGTGTAGCATGATGTACCTGTGTACAATGATGTATTTGTACACAATTGTGCACACTTACACAAAGTTTAGAACTACAGATTTGTGCAAAGAAAAAAACTACACATTCAGCATTATGCACAATACACAAAAAAATCATAGGGTCAGGATCCCAGATTCCGCTTTGCGTTATTACAAGATTGTGTTTGCCATGTGGGAAACAGACCTCCTGGGGGAGGGGCAGGTAACCACAGTGTGAGGAATCGTGAATGCTTAATGGGAACTGTTAATAGGGTCTAAGTAAATGTATTTGAATGCAACGAGAACTAGTAGCACTCAGGCACTCACTCATACAGATTAACCTTGCAAACTCTGCTCCTGTGGTTGTTCTGCAAAGGTAAGAGTGTATATTAGGAAGTACAATGAAAGCCCAGAGTTGTCCACTGACAAGTGTCTTTTTTGTATGCATTTAAGGACCACATCCAGGTAATAGGATCAATCTATAGATGCACAGACATTTACAGAAGGAATCTTGGTCCCTAAGTGAGACCCATACAGTGTGTGACAGTTATCTTCTGGCCAGCAACCATGTGTCAGTTTCACATGCATGCCTGTACGAATTGTCCATCCAGCACTGACTGCTCTGGGCAAGGAGTATGTGCTGGGCACTAAAGAACCAGACAGAATTATGTCCAGAGACTTGGGAACCCGGCTTTTCTCCAGCTAGCACACTAAATATTTAGTTTGTCCTCACGTTAAGACCATTGGGAAAATGGAGTTCCTGGATTAGATCAGAACCCTGGTGTTTGAGTGAGAAATGCTAATTTCAATGGTCTCCGTACAAGTACCCCACCTCCTCCAGTACCCTCCCACCGTCTAGGCATAAATCAATGGGACCAAAATGGAAGCCAAGACAGTTCTCTCTTCTCTAATTTTCCAGTGGCCTTCATGTTGCTCAGAGTGAAACTCCAAGTGCTCACATCCCCCAGCTTGGCCTGTTTATCAGATCTTTGGCCTCTCTATTCTTTCTTCCTTCCTCCTCTTTTTCTGTGAGAATACCTACATGCACACGAATCCTAGGGTGCCGGCTTGCCTGCACTTGCTTTTTCCTCTGCCTGGGGCACATCTTTCCAGCACCCAGCTGACTTGCGTCCTCACTTCCCTCATGCCTCACACAAATGTCCTCAGTGAACACAACCCACCCTTGTCACCCTCTTTCCACGACGTTCTCCTTTGCCTGCTTATCTAACTCCACAGATAAGCATATGCTAATGTTCTGTCTGTTTGCCTGTCTAGCTATTCTCTATCTTGACACCAGAACAGAAACATCACGAGGGCAGGTCTTTTCTTGGCCCAGTTTTACTGATGAATCCCCAGAATCTAGAACATGGTTCGGTATGTGCAATGAACATTCAGGAAACAGTAGCTAAATTGACGTTGAAGCAAGAGTCGTAGAAACGTTCTCACACTAATTACTGATGTCCCCTTTGGGTGAAGTTTTCCTTTAGCCAAGCAAATATCTTCTCTAAGAAAATATATATCTTATTATACATGAAAAGAGAGGAAAGGGGGGCAGACAAAAGAAGGAAATAAAACAAAAATATTAGCAAATCACAAAAGAATGTTAATGTAAATAACCAAACAGCTTTTAAAAAACTATGTTCTTTATTTACAGAATCATTTCCTCTCTAGCCCACCATGTCATAAATATTTAGTCTTTTTCCCATCTGTCCCTTCCCAATTAACCTGGCTTAATTCCGAAATCACAATGTTCCCTCTTAGTAAGGCACTCATGTGTTACACAGAGAAAGCCCATTGTCTGGCTAAAGTGCTGGACTATTTACTCAGGAAACAGCCTGCAGCTCTTCTCTTGGCAGCTTCTAGCACCCCGAGAACTGGGTGTCAACACTCAATACTCAAATTCTCCACCTGTCTCTCTTTCTATATCAATAACAATCTGACTGATCTGGAACTGGACAGACTCAGAGCCAGGAAGAAAGATGGCTCTCCGTCAATCCATGGGGTTCTGGTAGCTGGACTTTACTTCAGATGGTTATTTTTATCTTTTTGGATTATTAAAAAAAATATTTTTTTTACTTTGAGCCTCCTGTAGTGTCTACTTAGTGTTCCTCATCTGTCACCTACCCTTTATAAAATGTCCTCTCTTAGAAATTCCTGCTTTCTGAGACATAATTAAAACTGGCCTCAACATGTCAAATGAATATAACTTGATGTCCTACTGAGAGAAGAATGCTGCTTGTCTCAAAACAAGGAAAGTTTGCTAAAATGAACTGTTTCTTCCTGTTTAGATTGGTATTTCTGAGAGCATAAAAGAATGGTCTCTGGTGTCTGTAACTAAATTAGAGGGATACGATGAATGGAAACCCATACCAGGGAGGCAGGAAAGGGAAGGCAGATACTCCACCCTTCTTAGTGTTAGCAGAGGGTAGAGCTTCCCTGCTGATCCAAACCAACCCTGATTGTACGTAGGGACTATGTGTCTTAGGAACCCTATTGCTGTGATGAACCACCGTGACCAAGAGCAACTTGGGAAGAAAAAGGTTTCTTTGGCTTACATATCCTGAATCATAATCCCTTGAGGGAAACCAAGACAGGAACTCAAGCTGGGCAGGAACCTGGAGGCAGGAGCTGAAGCAGAAGTCATGGAGGAGTGCTGCTTACTTACTTGCTCCCCATGGCTTGCTCAGCCTGCTTTCTTATAGAACCCAGGACCAGCCAAGGGTGGTACCACCTACAATGGCCTGGGCCCTCAGTCATCAATCACTAAATAAGAAAATTCTGTACATGTGTGTTATAGCCCAATCTTATGAAGCAACTTATGAATTTAGATTCCCTGCTCTCAGATGATTATAGCTTGTCAAGTTAGCATACAACATGCGACTCTCGTCTTCTAGTGGAGTTCTATCATAGACACCACTGTATGGGGATAAATTGTTTACTAATGACAACATACTAAAGGCGAATTTCAGGCTCCACAAAACAAAATATATTTTGTCCTGAACATGCCCTTTTCAGATATAAGTCAAATAAGTATCTATTAGTTTATCTATTTGTTTAATGATTGATGTCTCTAATAAAAAAGAAACTTCAAGATAGTTTGATGATCAATTGAACACTGACAAAATTCCTACCTTCTAAAATTAACCAACACTTTTCTGCTCAATTCTTACCCAGGGCAAATCCAAGCATTGAGATTACAGGAAGGATCCCCAACCAAGGCTTTCAACTTTAAAATGTAGCTGTGTCTCCATCCCCACATCTCAGACCATGCTCTTTGTCCTCATTTTCCTATAACACTTACCACCTTTCACTCAATCATAAGTTAGCCTTTTGTTCTGTGTATAGTTTGTTCTCAACCGCAGGTAAGTTCTATGTGCATGGAATTTTACATCACACCTAGGATGCTTTCCCCAGCATCTCCACCATCACCCAGAACTAAATATTATTGCCTATGTTCCCATGATAACCCATGCATCACCATGCTTTCATCAACTGTCTGTCTCTCTGTCTAGCCTACTGGCAAACTCATCGCTTAAGCCCAGAACACTAGCAGTGTTTTTTTGCATCACATGCCTAGCAAAGGCTGTTACTGATAATTGGTTCAATTTAATGCAAATCAAAAAAGCACTAGAGAAGGGAGCAGTCTTCGGACTTTGGGGGTGAGCTTTGTGTGTTTTGCCTGGACTTACTATCTATGCTTTCACCAAGGATGAGCATACAGATACAGGAACTAAAGAAACGGATCTGCCATGAGGAACTAGCTGCAACTGAGAGGAAAACCATTGACCTACATCACCACAGCTCTGAAGGGAAAATATCTGGCTTGTGACTGAAAAATAAGGCAAGAACTAGAGAAGGACAAGAGAGGACCTCCATGAAAAAACAAAGTCCAGAAATACTGTCGGTTAGATCTACAGCACAGTTCTTTAAGATCTCCAAGTGAGAGCAAGGGGGCGGGAAACCCCTCCTCCAACTTTGCCCTACATGGGGCTGTGAACAGCACAAGGATCTCTCCAGAAGCAATGCTACACAATCAAATGAGCATTGAGACTTTGAAGCAGCTAGGCGTGTGTCTGCTGGCCTTCCTTATGTCCCAGGCTGGGAGGGAAGAGGGGACCATCACTGAGAGATGCCTGTTGCCAAACCTGGCCCCCTTCCTTTTCCTTTTTTAACTATTACCACCCTTAGCTTTAATGGGCTTTAAAGTAAATTTACCACAGCAGCACCCTGCCACCTCTCTTCCCAAGCCTTTGTAGGGATGTGATTGAGGTAAGCAAGTATCTTTTACCTCATTTGATCTCAGACTTGTCTTGATTCTGTCGCTTTGGCCTGATCACCTCTTCAAACACTAGAAGTGACCATCAGCCCAGGCATAGATTAAATGCAACAAAACACCCAGCAGCAAATATATACACAGGCAAAGACACACTATCCCCTTACCTAGCCCTTGGGTATTGAAAAACACACTCGGGAGACCCAGACCCAATTAAGCAGCACACAAGAGAGAAGGTTCTGGGATGCTGTATGTGTGTGTGTGTGTGTGTGTGTGTGTGTGTGTGTGTGTGTGTGTCCTGTGGAGCTGACCTTCCTATGAGAAGTCAAGCCAGCCAGCAAGAGAGTCAGGGGAAGATCAGCAGCTCTCTCTCTCTCTCTCTCTCTCTCTCTCTCTCTCTCTCTCTCTCTCTCTCTCTCACCTGTAGAGTCAACTTCAAAAGATAACACAAAGCTAGAGGAGTTAGCCTAGTTCAGTGAAGGAGAAAGGGATGACCATTCTTCTTTCAACATACATCTTAATTTTGTCACGTTTCCATGAGTAGCATCATCATGTTTAAATTTTTCCATTTTATATTTTAATTCTTTTGTCTTAGCATTCAATTGGCTGAATAGACATTTAGGCTGCTCCTCTGATGTCAGCATCTATTCTCTGGTGCTTTCTGAATCTGATCTCCACCCTTCCCCTCCACCCTCTTCGTTCCTCCTAACTCTCTTTCCCTCCCCCCTTCCCTTCTTATGGTTTATTATTACTGTTAGTCTTAAAACGCTTTGAACTACATTTACCACAACAGTACCCTGCCTCCTCTCCTCCTAAGCCTTTGCAGGGATGTGACTGAGATAAACCAATATCTTCCGCTTCATTTTACTGCAGATGTATCACATAGTCAATCCCTTATTTCTGAGGCTTACTTCCTCAAAAGCTAGTAGTGACCATAAGCCTCAGGGTACATTATATGCAAAAAAAGGGATTAATATAAAATAAAAACAAACATGCACAGGAGAGGAAAAAGGAAGCAGTCGAGGGCTCTTCCATCCCAAACACATGAAGAAAGCGCAAAAGTATTGTCTTCCATTTCTGTTAGCAGTGCTCATGTCACTAAGGTCGACCAGCAAGAAGCTACATACAGCCCAGTGTTGTGCAACGAATTAAAGGAGACATTAAGACCTGTTCAATGTGTTTAGGCAATTGTGCTTAACACACTGAAGTGTTCTTCATATTAAAGAGCACTGGCTGTTCTTCCAGAGGACCTAGGTTTGATTCCCAGCACTCACAGGGCAGTTCACAACCATCTGTAACTCCAGTTCCAGAGAATCCAAAGTCATTCTTTGGTCTCTGTGGGCCCTGCACATACATGATCACAGACAAAATCTATAGACATAAAATACAAATAAAGGTTAAAATTTTAAATAAATTATGAATATATATAAGAAAAATATGGATAGATAGATTTGCCATCTAGTAAAATTTAAGAGGTGTGTAGGTAATTTCTTAATCAGAGCAAATTTTAACAATGCTTGAAAACGATTTCCTCCACCAGTCAGGAGGTTATGTACTCTGTCTACAGTGGTGTATGTGTCAGTCATTCTGTTGGAATAAACTGGTTGACTTACTGCCTAAGACACTGTATCTAAAAATATCTTAAGATGGTCACCCGTCATAACACCAGTACAAGTGGAGATGTGCCTCCCTCATGCTGGGGAAGGGTACGGCTGTCCCTAATGCCCATGCGCTGAAAGGTCTGCCCTTCCATTGCTGCAGAAGCTTTTCCTACGTGAACTGGGTCATGTGACTATACACATTTCTTATTTCCCTGCTTCAGCAAAGATACTTTCAATTCTACCAACAGCAATTAAGGACACAATGAGGTAGGTATGGCAGATTCTCAGAAGAACAGTTGCAAGAAAGCAAGGAAGGCCGAGGCAAAAAAAAAAAAAAAGCGTCGTCACTGGCAGAGAAAGAGACTCAAAAAGAAAAAGAATCAACATTCTGCTAGACTGGGCCAAGGCTAGAAATGGATACTGTAAGCACTTGGGTTTTCTCACATGTTGTCTTATTTAGGGTTTCTATTGCTGCGATAAAACATTATAACCAAAAGCCACCTGAGGAGGAAAGGATTTATTTCAGCTTAGAGTTATAGTCCAGCAGGGCAGGAATTCAAGGCAGGAACTGATGCAGGGGCCATGGAGGGATGCTGCTTACTGGCTTGCTCCCCATTGCTTGCTCAGTCTATTTTCTTATACCATCCAAGCCAGCCTGCCCACCCACAGTGGGCTGGGCCCTCTTCCATCAACAAGCAATCAAGACAATGCCCTGTCAGCCAGTCCTACAGAGGCATTTTCTCAACTACTCGTCCTTCTCCCCAGATGGCCCCATCTTCTGTCTTTGACCTAAGAACTAGCCAGCACATGCAAGTAGCTCTCCATTACGGCACTAATGCCTAGACTCATTTATTCATAGCTGTGGGCATGATACAGCTTCCATGCCGTTCAGATCAAATTCCGTGCAGCTCAATTAAAAATCAAAGCAGTCACCTCTTTGGTTCTCCACGCCAAGCTTCAGATCACCCTCTGCTTTCTCATTTGTTGTCCCTGTTGCTCCTTACCCAGTTGTTTATTATTCAGTCAACAAATCTCATGTGCCAGATGCTGTGTTAGGGGGTTGGTACACATGTGTACAGATAGGAAAGCAAGCTTAAAGGAGCAAGCTTGTCACCTGAGGGAGAGCTAGGAAATCATTTACCCAAATCATCATCTCCCAGGCCTATGCCTTGACCCCAACAGCTGTGGTGCAATGGTAGGAATACAAGAGAAAGAGTGTTGCCACCATAACAGAGCTGCAGCATCTTCAGCCTAAAAGAGAAGGGTCAAGGCCCAGGCTCTCTTCCTAATTTCTGTATGTTCCCTGCCTGCCCACTGGTTCTGACACATCCAAAGACACCAACGATATAGAAATAAGAGCCAAGGTAGATAAAAGTATTCACATGAGACTCAGAAACACACATACCGGGTGGAAGGGTGTTAAAATGAGCAATTTACATATTCCATCATGCAGAGTTACCCCTTTACCTCCACACAGACTTATGACTAACATCTGTGGTACTAAGTGCATAAAGATATATCTGATCCTGCTAATAATCAATGCTTATTCCACTCAATAACTACTTCATGCTTTTCTCTGGATAGCATTGAAATGAATCCTTAAGTAAATCCTCTATCCTATCCCTCCCTACAGTTGGGTACCATCTTAGATGAAGGCATCTTTCTGACACATTCCCATCAGGCTGCACTAAATCCCACATATACCTGGGACATAAGATGCTAAGGCGTCTTCTAGCAGCAATGGAAGTAACTAATGTCCATTCTGACATTAGAATGGATCCAGCCCATCCTGAAGGCTTTCTTAGCTAGCCATCCATCTGGAAGACGGAAGAATGGTTAATCAGGGCGACTAAGGACTGCTGTGGGCAATAACTGGGCAACAAAGCCTCATCTTTGGGCTCTAAACCCTGAGCAACATTTTATCTTAGGTATTTCTAGCCAAGTAAACACTGGAGCTCAGGGTTGGGTTTGACAGCTTAAACTATGATTCCACCACAGAATAAACCCTACCCTGGGTTATATACATATAGACTGTGGGGCAGTGTACCATGTCAGAAAACTTGGTAAAGTTGAGTGGTTTAGAAGCCCTAGAGCCCAGAGGGAACAGCAGGAGCTTCACTTGCTTCCAACCAGGCCCCTGTCATGTGACCACATCCCTCACATAGGAACATGACCTATGGACACTTAGATCAGAACAGAGTTCTCCATGCTAATGAGGTATCTAAAGGCCCTGAGGGTTTAGCCAATAAGCTTCCCTTCCCAGACATTCCTTCCTGCAAAAGCTATTTAATCTCAGGCCCACCCTGAAAAGGAGGTATGCTCCCACTTTCCACAATGAACAATCAATAAACAAGGACTGTCTCTCTCACCAAGAACCACCGCAAAGACCATGGAGGAAGCCTTTGTCTACAGTCATGCCATCTAAGTCTCACACAGAAGGCCCCTCCACACCCCTGGACTGGCCACCCTGAGCTAAGCCAGAGTTCTCCACTCCCCTAACCCCAAGGGCCTCCTCCGTTCCCAACTCCCTGCAACCCAGTGGCATCTGGATGTCCAGGAGTTTGAGAACCCTGGGCCCAGCCTCCTCGCAGGCTCATGGACCCTCAACCCTTCATTCCCAACTCCCCTGCTCAGTTTCTAGTGGTGGTTGAATTCCTGGGAGTGAGGGAACCCCAGCTTTGGGCTCCCATGTCTTTGGCCACATTTTCCCATGCCCTGAGAGGTGTATCTGCAGTTCCCTGAAGCTCAGTACCTGACGGTGGTGCAGGGTAAAAAATGCAGTCTAGCATCTCTGCGTTTGTCTGCCCAGCAGTGGGGCAAAGCCACAATAAACTACATTTTTTCTTTAGTATAAAGAGAGAAAGGCAGTACAAGGACATAAGGTATATAGCACCTTGAATGTACTCTGACTAAACCAGGCCTCCTGTTGTTTTTAGTGTCATTGTCATTGGTTGACAGGTTTTATTTTCTCTCATTATAATTTACTTCCTATAAATCTCACCCTATGTACTTAGCTTAAGGTAGGGTCTCAGGAGCAAAAACAGCTATGTAAAAGGGAACATTTTTGATGTTTACTTTTGGTATCTATGTTTTGCCTCCACACAGGTGCAGGACTTATAACCTCTGGAACTGGAATTAGAGACAGCTGTGACTTGACATGTGGATGCTAAGAAGTGAACACTGGTCCTCTAAAAAGAACTCCTAACTGCTGACCATTCTGCCAGCCTATAAAGAGTAACATTTTATATCATTAGTTACTTTTAATCCATGAACTATCTACATTTCTACTGACCTCTTATTTCTAATAAAGAAAACAACTTCTGCTCTGTCATTTTAACAGAACCTGACACCAACCTCAAATATTCTCTCATGAGGGTTATCTTTTGTGAAAAACTGAGATGTTAAAAAAAAAAATCTAAAACCATCCTAAGCTCTGCTAGGCTTCAGACAAAGTACAGTCCCATTTCACGAAGGTCCTCAATACCGTGGTGCTATGTGTCGCATTATAAATGTCTAAGAGTGGTAGTCTAGAGCAACGGGCAAATGTTTTTCCTCTGCAGTGCATATCGAAAGGTTTACATTCTTATTCTCATGCATATCACTGCATACAGAATTTCTTTATAATTAGTGCCTTTGGAGCTAAAACAGAAGCTAAAATTTTGCCTTAATAACTGCCAAAATAATTGCTTTCTTATTTGGGCTATCATTGATATTGTATGATTTTTTGTAAAATGACACAACTAATTTCAACATTCATATATCTGTGCTATATATATCTACCTGAGGTCTTTAGGCCAAAACCTGCATGGATGCTCCCACTCCCAGACACCTTTACAGCATATGGCATTCCCAGGAAAATGTACCAAATTGGGGCTGAAGAGATGGCTGTCCACAGGGATGGCCGTCCATGGGGATGGCTGTCCATAAGGATGGCAGTCCTGCCTGTACAGAGTTGGTGCTCTGGAACAGGAAGCACAAGGAAGCCAGGCACAGTCACCAGTACTGTCTCCTGCAGCTGGGGTTGTACAGAGTCAGAAGTAGCCCGGGTAGCCTTAAGATAAGCAAAGGAGTGAGAGATCTGGGCTCACTCCAGAACATCTGGGGAGGTCGTTAGTGTCTCCTGGTTTCTTCCACTTGGAGTCATCATTTGACTGTTTTATTTGTTTTTTTTTTTTCAAGACAGGGTTTCTTTGAGTAGCCTTGGCTATTCTAGAACTTGTTCTGTAGACCAAGATGGCCTTGAACTCAGAGATCCACCTGCCACTGCCTCCCAAGTGCTGGGATTTATGTATCACCACTTCCCAGGCTAGTATTTGACTTTAATAATTAATAAATATTTGAAATGATTTGACGCTATTCAAGCACCTCTCTTCTCTAATTTTCAATGACTACATTTGGAAATTACTTGCCTGTCATTACCCATGTGTCCCTGGTCCATTTTTCTGGGACACAATAACCTGGAAGTCTCATTGGGCACAATCTGGACTACAGCCCATCCTATAATACTATCTCACAATGGAGGTTTAAAAAGGCAGAGAACGGAGAGGGCTATGCTGGGCTATCGCTCTGTGGTGAGTCACTTGCTTAGCAAATATGAGGCTCCAGAGTCAACCCCCAGTTCCATGCCAAAATAAAGAAATTGATTTCACCTGGAAAACAACTTCTTGATATACATGAAGAACGTCTTGACAAGTTCTTAACACAATTAGCAAGTGCCTTGTTAGTTTTAAAAGTTCTATCACATGCAATTTAAAAATAAGTGAGGCATTTCCCATACCTGTCAAATGCTTAGGTTTTGGTTTCATCCTCCTAAATCTGCCATTCCCTTATAAATGGGGTTTTCTGCCCCGTTAATGAAGAATCCCCAGCTTAGTTAGATCTCCATTGTTGTGAGGAGACATCATGACCCGACACAACTTGGGGAAGAAAGGGTTGGTTTCATTCACAGTTCCATGTAACAGCTCATCATCCAAGAAAGTCAGGACAGGAACACACACAGGGCAGGAACCTGGAGGCAGGGACTGATACAGAGGCCATGGAGGGGTGCTGCTTACTGGTTTGTTCCCATCATCTGCTCAGCCTACTTTCTAATAGAACCCAGAACCTCCAGCCCATATGGCCCTCCAGCCCAGGGATGGCTCCACCCACAATGGGCTGGGCCCTCCCACATCAATCATCAACTAAGAAAATGTTCTACAGGTTTGCCTACAGCTCTATTTTATGAAGGCAGTTTCTTAATTGAGGTTCTTTCCTCTCAAATGACTTTAGCTTATGTCAATTTGCCATAAAACTATCCAGCACAGTAGCCAAATATATCTAGACTGCAGCTTCAAGCACAAATCTGATCAAAAATCCCATAGTAACCAAACAAAATCAGCTTTATATCGGCACCAGTCTTGGGAGCTGGCTATACAAATGTGTGTCAGTTAATCTGACGGTATTGTACTAAGGATATTTCTGTGTTTACCCAGATACTTTCTTTAAAAGTCATTTTGCCTTTATACTTGGGGAAACCTAGTATAGAGCCAGACACAGCCACACGCCTCTAAGTACAGCAACCAAGGAACTGGGACAGAAGTACTTAAACTGAGAGCATCTCAGGCAGTGGTTCTCAACCTGAGGGTGGCAACCCCTTTCACAGGAGTCACATATCAGAAATCCTGCATATCAACTATTTACATTCTGATCCCTAATAGTAGCAAAATTACAGTCATGAAGTAGCACCAAAAGTAATTCTGTGGTTTGGGGTCACCACAACATGAGGAACTGTATTAAAGGGTTGCAACATTAGGAAAGTTGAGAACCATTGATCCTGGGCATCACAGTATACTTCAGGCAGCTGGGCTACCTACATAGTGAGAACTGGTTTCCAAACAAACATAATGATACATTAGCGAACATTACACATATTAAACAAGAACTGCAACTGTTCCAGAACTAATGATGAAATTTGAGTTTTACGCAGACTTTTAAACATGTTTAAGGTTCCACATGAGATAGAATGGGTTGGTAGATTGCTCTAGCAGTAGCTAAAAGTCTTCCCACATGTATTAATAAACAAGAGGCAGTTATTTAATAATCTATAGGCAGGAAAACCACAAACGATATGATAAATAATTATCCATATTCAAGGTCAGATCCCTAGAGGCATCAAGAATTTACACACACTCCCTCCAGTGACCTCACCTGACTTTCCACCCTCTGAGGAGTCCCCCGCCACTGCACCTCCTACGTGTCCCCCTCCACTTACTCACTACATGAGACATGGTCTCCTGTGTACCTCAAAGACAATCTAGTTATCTCCTTAGTGAAAGAGACAGTGTAATAATTTCATGTCAGGAAGATAAAGCAGACCAGGTATGGTGGCAAACGTTTGTCCCCAGCACTAAGCAGGCTAAGAAAGAGGCTCAAGAGTCTGAAGCAAATCTACACAAAGACGCTACAACAGAAAAGAGGTAGAATCCAGGCCATCAAAGGCAACAACTTCCAGGGAAGAATTTCACTGTCTGAACTCAGAGTTCTCTGTGCATGCTGACACACATGGCCATTATGGTCAAATGTAGTCCCTAGACTGGAGCCCAGTGGTTGAGCATAGAAACTGCCTAGCATACACAAGTCCTTTTTTGATCCCAGCAATGAAAATTAAACAATAATAATCACTTTTAATAATGTGTCATTAACCTAACTTTCTGTGCTTAAAAGCATTAATCCATACTCAGCACAGAATTTACAGAACGAAGACAAACATTCTAAAAAACCAAAGTGGGAGGGGGAAATAAGAAAGGAAGAAAGGAAAAGGAGGGCAAGCCAAAGGGAGATGTAACGAGCATCTTCACTCCTGAGCCAGAAGAAAAACACAACTTCACATTCAGCATCCTTCATGCAACTGAAAGTCACATGCCCGCTCTGTAGATGTGGAAATGGGAGGAATGGTCCACACTGACTAGTTATGATTTCCTTAACCCTCCACCTTAATAAAAATGCTTGCCCAGTGTGGTGGTTTGAATATGCCTGGTCCAGGAAGTGGTACTGTTAGGAGGTGTAGCCTTATTGGGAAGTATGTCACTGTGAGGGTAGACTTTCATTCTAGCTGCCTGGGGATGCCAGTCTTCTCCTAGATCCCTTCAGAATAAGATGTAGAACTCTCAGTTCCTTCTCTAGTGCCATGGCTGCCTGGATGCTGCCATGCTTCCCACCATGATGATAATGGACTGAACATCTGAACCTTGAAACCAGCCCCAATTAAATGTTGTCCTTTATAAGAGTTACCTTGGTCATGGTGTCTCTTTCCAGCAATGAAAACCTTAACTAAGACACCCAATTTTTAGTGAGGAGGAGTTTGGGAAGACCTGCCCTACTGAGGATATTCAATGGCATAGAACTCTAAAGCCACTCCCCACCCTCCAGCTGCTAAATAGAATGGTTTGACACACTGCACTACCACACACACACATAAATGCTTTTCGATCACCCTCAATAGCTAAAAACACATGTATATATGCATATATATATATGTATGATGGCACTGGGAATCAAACCTAGAGCCTTGAAAATACTAGAATAATATTCTACCAAAGTCATTCCCCCAGGTCCTGGTTTTATATTTTTATATTCACTGCCAAATTAGCCCTTAAAAATTCACTCATTCAACTACTTACTATTTATTGAGCCCTTAACTTCTAGGAAGCAAGGAGTCCCGGCCCACAACTACATGATCAGAAGTTACAAGGGCTATGAAAGGGTCTGGAAAGCACTTATAGGTAGATATACAGCCAAAGTAAGTCCACCACCATCTCAACACATGCTATTTGCATGGGAAGCTGACCAGGTGCGTCCTGCCATTTGGCTAGGCAATTGTTCACTTTCATCTCAATGTATTGATTGGGTTGTTGATTTCTGGTTTAATTTTTTTTTTAGTTCCTTGTATATTCTAGAGATTAATTCTCCATCAGATGTATAGCTAGCAAAGATCTCCTTCCATTCTGTACACCACCTCTTCATTCAGTAATCTTCTTTTGCTGTGAAGAAGCCTGTTAATTTTGCGAGGACCCATCTGCCCATTGTTGTCACTGTTTCTCAAGCACCTGGGGTCCCATTCGGAAAGTCTTTGCCTGTGCCTATTCCATCAAGGGTTTTCCCTGCTTCTTCCTCTAACAGTTTCAGAGTTCCAGGTCTTACATTAAGGTCTTTGATCCACTGTATTGATTTGGTACAGTAAGCGATGGGTTTTCTCTCTTCTTTCTATATGTGAATATCCACTTTCTCAATGCCATTAACGGGGCTGTCTTTTTTCCCAATGTATATTCCAGCATCATTGTCAACAATCTCATGCCTAAAACTATGTTTATATTTATTACATTTATTCTGTTCTACTGACCTACATGTCTGTGTTTTTGAAAGTACCATGCCCCCTCCCTCTCTTTCCCTCTCCCTCTCTCTCTCCCTCTCTCTCTCTCTCTCTCTCTCTCTCTCTCTCTCCCTCCCTCCCTCCCTCCCTCCCTCTCTCTGTGTGTGTGTGTGTGTGTGTGTGTGTGTGTGTACACATATAGAGGCCAGAACATTCTTTCTACATTACTCTGCACCTTGGATTTTGAAGCAGGGTCACTCAGTGAACCTGGCGCTCACTGATTCAGCCAGACTATCTGGCACACAAGACTCGGTGATCCTCCTGTCGCTGGCTCTTCACTGCCAGCATGCAGTGCCACACCCAGCTTTTAAGGTGCTTGGCCTCTGGGTTTATGTGCTCATCCTTGCAAGGCAAGCACTTTTGCCAACAAAACTGTCTCCCCAGCCCCATGATGGTTCTGTTTCTGTAATAACTTATAAATAGACATGGTAATGCCTATAACATATTCTTTTTGCTCAGGAATGTTTTGGTTATCTGGGCTCCTCTTTGCTTCCATATACATTGTAAGATTTATTTTTCTATTTCTGTAAAGAATGACATTGGGATTTTGATGGAAATTACATGGAATCCTTAGATTGCTTTTGATAGCATAACCATGTTCACAATATCAGTTCTTATGACACCTGAACATTGAAGTTTTCCCTATAAGCCTCTTTCAGTTTACTCTAATGTCATACTTTCTTTTTTAGAGAGGCAATATGACTTTGTTGTTTCTTGTTTTGTTTTGTTTGGAGCATGCTTATCATTGATATATAGAAAGGTGATTGAATTTTTTATGTTCTTTGTATTCTCAGGCAGTGGCTTGTTGAGCTATGGCTGTTCAACGACTCCGAAGGAGGTTAGAGCTTGCACTGATATAGTTCTACTAGGTAGTTACTCTAGAGTAATTGTGAAAAAAAAATCTAAGAAGTCATTCATGTAAGTAGTGAACTGAGACAATACCTTGTCTTGTTCATCTTTGTGTCCAATTACAGTGTCAATGCAAGACTAAGCACTAAAGGTATAATGCAGCACTGGTCAGATTTACCCCAGATATCACATACTTGATTAACGGGGAGGGATTATATTTTCCCATAAGACACTATATTTGTGTGACTCTTATAGGAACAGAAATCAGAGATTCTCTGGGGTTGTGTTCAGATCATCATTTAAGTCAAGCAGGAGACACTGAGGGAAAATAGAGCCCGTGTCCTCTTTCACATCAATTCTTGGGTTATCTAAAATACCATGCCGAGAAAAATCAAAAGAAAATCTTAGAATCAACATCGCCGTATTGCCCTGTTCACATCTTAGATTAATGAGCAGTGTATCAGACTGTCATATTAAATTTATAGTGATCTTCAAAGAGCCAAGGACTACAGCCCTGGCCTTAGACTGCTGCTATAAACAGTCATTTTATTTTATTGCTGGATCACTGTCTGGTGTTCAGAGGTCAAGGACTCAAATCCATTTTCATTTGTCACACACCCAACCTTAGCACCCTAACAACCGTATTTCCCCTCATCCTCATCACATGGAGGACGCATGCCTCATCCTGTCAGCGTGTAGAAGCTCCTGGGCAATTTTTCCCAAGTCTTCTCACCCAGCACTCAACCGGAGCAACATGCTGAAATCTCACACTAGGAACAAGATGCTTCTGGGTGTGAGTCAGCCCCCAGTCTCATCAGGAGAAATTGTACCTTGCATGACCAGGTCTGCTTCCTACTCTGTCAAGATTCCAGAGCCCTGCCCCACCCCCGCACTGGTCTCTGCTTTCAGAGGCAGACAGAATGGTTAAGCAAGTCTGGGAATTCTAGAGTAGACAGTTTTATCGTAAAGGTGAAGTTGCCTTCCCCAGTAAGCTACTGAAACATGTGTCACCAAAACCAAAGGACAAAGAGGACACTTGTCTTCCTTCTGTGGGTCAGAGTGATACCAAGCACTCCACAAAGGAATGCCCAGGGAATATCATTCATGCTGTTTCTTAATACATAGGGACCCTTGGTGTCTCATTCATAGGTCATTGTCACAAAGCAATCAGCAGCAGCAAAACCCAAGATTCCTAGTGTTATCAGTACTGAGGAGATACCAGGGCTTGGATACAGGTCTTAGTCATGCTTGCGGGGCAAATGCTCTATCACAGAGCTAGTTCCCGAGCCCTATAATTTCAGTGTATTCTCTGAACACACTGAAATTTGATGCAAAAGTACAGGTGGATTTTATCAGATACACAAACACATACATACTTTTAAAAATTGCATAGAAAGAACCATCAGGAAATCATTACTCAATCTAAAGAGAGGAAACAAGGAAGAAATTGTCTCTCATAACAAAGAAAGCTGCCCCTTTTGGAGAGCAGAAGGCTAGAGGCCTACAGAAGAGCATCTAGGAACTCTTCAGGACTCAAGTCAACAGTACCATATAAGGAGCGTGTATTAAAACTTATCAGTAGGGAAGATATTGGAGCACTCAAAATACTCATATCTACACACATAAACTCCTATCGTTCAAATTACCTTCCATGCCCGAAGCACAGATGTAAGAAATTAAAAGGGGGGAGGGGGACACCTTTGTGGCTGAGATGAAATTTGTGACAGTGTTATGTTTAAGGAGATAGCCATGAACTTGTTAGTTTATATCTTTCCTTCCTTGCATGGTTAAGATCATACAGTCTATGTTTATGCCATGATTTGGGAGTAACTTGGATACATATCTCAATTCTGATATAGAGTTGTACTGTTTCTTGAAGTCTGTGATTTTCATGTCTAAAATGAATTAAACACCCACTTCTTTAAAATGTTTTTATGATAACTAGACACTTTACATGAAGTGCTTGGTACAGTGTCTGACCCATGTAATATAAGCAGTAGCTGGTAAAATGGTTCATCACTATCTTATGGTCTACTACATTTCCCAGACTCTTTATCAGGTGTCTAACACACTGCATTTTACTTTCATTATGTCTGATTTCAGTTCTTTGCATGTGTTTTTTAATTATCAATGACAACCAAATGGATATGAAAATGGGGCCTGGATACATATAGCTACTTAAAGAATCTTAAAAAAACATACATTTAAAACAACAAAAAAACATACTTACCTAGTGACAAGGGCACTTTGCTTGAAAGGTCACATAAAAAGAATTAGGAAGGTGCTTTCTCTTTTTTTCTTCTTTTTTATTTTTCTCTGAAAGAATCTCACTATATAGCTCTGGCTGGCCCAGAACTCACTATGTAGACCAGGATGGACTTGAACTCACAGAGATCTGCCAGCCTCTGCCTTTGCTTCTCCCTCCTGAATAATTTCTTTTTTAAAATTCTTGTTGTGATCCTCCTGCCTCTGCCTCCTTCAGCAAATCCATCATCCAATAAAAAAAAAAAAAAAAAAAAAAAAATTCTTGTTGTGTAAACTGAGTGTAGACCCATATTCCATTAAAAATTAAAAATTCCTTTTTTGGCAATTTTATGGCAAGCTTTTTAAATGCTGACTTATTTGTTTATTTACTTATCATTTCTTTGGCCAAATTCTGACTATGCAGACAAGATCAGTCTATAACTCAAGAACCTCCTGCCTCAGACTCCCAAGTAGTGGGATCACAAGCAAGCACCCCAAAAACTAGGCCAACTTTTTTAAATTATAAGAGTTTTTCAAGGGCACAAAAACTCTTCCCAAATGTCATTTAATGACAGCTACCCAGCATTTCATCATAAGGATGTGCTACTATCATTAGCCATGTGTTATCTGCGGACTGCTCTGCCACATTTTACTACTGCTGTCTTTCTAAGTTTTGATGGTATCAGCCAATGTGTAAGTAATTCCTTGTAATCTGTCACCTCTAAATGTGATAAACCTGTTTTCCTCTTTTCCCAAATGCTCGACAAAAGCATCTCAATAGAACCATTTCTTTCTTGCTTGACATTAACCCATCCATCAACATTCTGAGTTTGCCAAGTCAGAACTCAAATTAAGGGAAAGTTCCCAAATCATCCTAGGTACCTGGTTGTTTCATTCTTTAAAGCACGTTTACTAACTGCCATCTATGAAGCTGTCTGAGTCAACAAGATGGCTCAGTGAGTAAGAGCATCTACCTTGTTAGCCTGAGTTCAATTCTCAGAATCTACCACAGACCAGAACTGACCTCCAAATTCTGCATAAGTCTACATGCCTGCAATCTCATAATCTCTCTCTCCCCCTCTCTCTCCCCCTCTCCCTCTCCCTCTCCCTCTCTCTCTCTCTCTCTCTCTCTCTCTCTCTCTCTCACATACACACACACACACACACACACACACACACACACACACAAAGAAGTTAAGAGTCTACCTGTGAGTTGGAAAGATGGCTCAGCAGTTAAGAACACTAGCTGCTCTTCTAGAGGACTCTGGTTCAATTCCCAGCACCCACATGGCAACACCATTCTCCAGTTCCAGGGAATACAACAAACACCCTCATATGGACATATACTCAAGCAAAGCACCAATGTACATATGAATAAAAATAAAGGATTCATCCAAAAAATTAAAAATAAATTATCTGCAAATTTTTACAAATTACTTATGTGAGAATCTCTGACTCTTGGTCACTAAAATATATGTACTTTTTTTTTAATCCCTAAAACTGCAAAAACTGCAAAATCCAAGAAATTTAAATTTAGTTTAAAAAATTCCCTACAGTGTCCAAATACATTCTGGTAATATATCTAGATTATAAACTTTTTTCATGTTCCAAGAAACAAACAAACACTCCTGTGGTTTAAGAGTTCTAGCTCCTGGGCAGCACTAACACTAGATATCTAAATTTCTGGAAACAGGGTTCTCGTAAGGAAAGACAAGTCTGGGTTGGAACAGCAGGCACCTTTAGGTTTTGAGACAATGAGCAGGAGAGGGTCCCTCACTTTACCACAGAAGCTAGGAAAAATCACAAAGGACAAGACAACTCCTGTGGCCAAGAGCATCAAGGGAAGATGGAAAATGGGGGGAGGGAACATTGTTTTTCGGTCTTATCTTTTTTTAAAAAGCGATCTTTACGACTGAAAATACGATTGTGTCAGATGTTCTCATTCTAAGTGAGAGGTGACAAGTATGTGAGGATTGAAAACTGCTTTGACAACATGCCACTGCTTTGTCACTAAGCTGTGGTCCCTGGATGAGGACAAATTCCCCTTGGAAACTGTGTTTGCAAAGGCAAATATGTGAATAAATCCTGATGTGGACTGGTAGCGGTGTCACCTGGTGGAGGGGAGGGGAATATTTTTCCATTAATTAATTAATTCACTTTACATCTGGATCCCAACTGCCTCCAAGTCTCTCCCTCACAGTTTCTCCCCCACAGCCCCCCCTTTATGTCTAAGTGCCACTTCTCCTAAAGTGCAATCCCTCCTACAGTAGTCCTTTCAACTTCAAGGTATGCCAACGAGTGTCAGCACTGTCAGTCCATCCTTCCTCCCTATGCCTGTCTCTATGGAGATTTGGCCACAAATATAAAGGAAGGCCGATATACCATGTGGAGAATGCGAGGCCTCAACCAAAACACCAAGTCTCTCGTGGGCTCCAAATCAGGGGTGGAGACCCCACAGATCAAGGCAGGAAGGTCAGACTTTTTGCCTCAAAACCTTCTGTAATCCTCCAGGAGTCAGGAGAAGGGTTGGTGAAAAGGCCCCAGAAACATGAGCGAAGGTGGAGCAGAAGCAACCCTGGAGAATCAAGCAAAGCTCTACCTGGCATAGCACAGAAGCATGTGCAGAGAGGGAAGAAACAACAGAACACTACGATCCTTGGCTGAAATTCAGTTTCAATGTCTCTAACTCCACTCCTACTTGTTACCCAAGAAGACCTAGGTTCTGGGGCAGGCAGGTTAAGAAGTTACCCAGGATGCTGATCTATGGCAATCCGGGGGCCAAACACTTTACAGAAAATAATACCTACATATCAATTTGAACACAGAGAAGTTAAAATGATACATAACTAGCACTTTCACCCTTACTGACTACTGCTCATGCTCTGGAAGGTACTCTGTCTGCATGCTACAGAAGGAAACAGGAAATACCAACCCAGCTGTAAACCCTTCAGTCTACAGTGCTGACCTGACCTGTCTGCATGATATACAATAGTGGTCCAACAGTACAGTAACCAACCACTACCTCACTGGATTTAAGACTCCATGAGTTAGAACCCACGTCTGATTCTGGCCAGGAGCCAGAGACAAGATAGACCATGCACCTAGTGGGGAAATCAAATACTACTGTTCTGCTAAAGTTTATCATGTCTAACAGCATTCTGCCATACTCATAGGTCAGCGACTTGCTTAACCATTAGAGAAGCTTCCTCCTGAAGTAGGCGGGGACAAATGCAGAGATTCACAACTGGAGAATGTGCGAAGAGAGAGAGAGAGACTTTAGAAAACACTCAGTCCTGAACGGGATTGTCTCCATCAAACCCCTCCCTGAGGGCTCAGTCAAGTGTGGGAAAGAGGAGGCAGGAAGACTGTAAAAGCCAGTGGGGATAGAAGACACCAGGGAAACAGTGCCTTCCAGATGCAACAAGACTGACACACATGTGACTTCCCAGAAACTGTGGCAGCATGTACACTGGTCCAAACCTGACGGGGTCTATCCAGTACTGAGAGGGGAACAGGACACAAACTCTCCTCCCCAACGCAGATTCTATCTCCAATTAATAATCACTTACCAAAAAAAAAAATCAGTTTTCTACAGTAGAGTCTCACTCATTAGACAAACTATACTTAAAGGCAGGCCTGTAAGCCTAGCAGTAGATTACCAGTACAAAAATATTCAATGGTACTTTTGGAGATGTTGTCTCATAACGCTTTGGCCATTTTTTATTTTTACCTCACAGGTCTTTGGCTTATATACTATAATTTCCAATTTTGCTTTTTTTAATCGATTTTGTATTTGTGTATATACATATGTGCATATGTGTGAGTGTACGTGTGTATGTGTGCATATATATGTGCTTCTCATGTTATTTCTTCTGTTTATTTTGTTTGTTTTACTTTGGTTTGATTTTTTTTTTAATTTACCTGTTTGATTTCTAAAGAGAGAAGAAGGCATGAAAGCAGACAGGTGGGAAGGTGGAGAGGACCTGGAAGGAGATGAGGGACAAGAAACTGGCCAGAATATGTTGCATGAAAAATATTTTCAATAAAAAAAAAACCATCCTACCCCTAGCCCCCAAAATAAATATCATGATACAGAGGAATTTGTCTCTATGTGAGCCATCTGTGAGATCTAAAGGAGCCTGACCAACACTCTACAGGGAAGCCAGCCTTATGCAGTGACAAGTGGACTGGTCACCTGAGGGACGTGGGCTAGGCTCAGTGAGAGACACAAGCCAGATCAGCAACAGGCAACTGCTTCTCCTCACAGTGAGCACCACAACAGAGGCGAGACTCGGTTCTGTTGGAGGACCCTTTCCTGCCCATTGTGTTTGCAATGCAGCTCTGTGATTGGGCAGCAGAAGAGAGGTGGAGCAAGGAGTTGGGAGGAGAATGAAAGGAGAAAGGAGGAAAAAGAGAAGGAGGATGAGAGGAAAGATGGCAGGAGATGTTACCCTTGTGTCTCTAGCAGTCATTCATATCAAGGTTAGGAAACTGGGTTTATAATTCTAACTGTGTGGGCTTCTTATATATTGAGCATTTGCTAGTATATAAATCCAGTGGATAATCTTTAAGCATTAAGAGTCTTCATTCTACCGGGTACCGTGAGCATGGCGAATATTGTCTGGGGTTGAGCCGAGCATTATGAGGGTAGCAGACTTGACCCAAGAGCCATGCTTAGAGCCATAGACTCCACAGAGCTGACTGGCAGAGAGGGCAGCCACACTAATGTCTTTTGGAGCCAGAGCCCGCATTCCAGAGCTGGCGCCTCTGCCGCTGCCATTAGTATTGGGAACATAGAGCTGGAACATGGCGGCAGCCAGGGAGCTAGCCAGAGTCGAGCTGCATCGCTGCTTTTTCAAATACTTCCCACTACAGGTTCCATGGCATCTCAAGTTGATGGGGGAAACTACCCATTTCCTTCCAAACACACCACAAAGCTAAACCAAGACCCTTGTTCTTTCTTCCCTCAGAGCTCAATCATTTCTGCCTTCTCAATCCCCTCTCTGCCCCTCCTGACTCCATGAGAACCAAGTTAAAATCTTAACTCCATCAAAATAAGTTCAACAGGATCGGTTTCATTGCGGGGTGTGTGTGAGTGGGGGGGTGGTATTTACAAAACTACTCTTACTGTGTAACACCAGCACGCACTCTTTCAATAACACAAAATGTACTATTGTAACCAGTTTTAGATAAACTGTGGCATTAACCACGTCCACACCACCCTGCAGCCATCACTACCGTGGTTCACTTTTCTTTCCAGCCCCTAAAATAAACCTATTTTAAATCTAAAATAACAAGAGTAACCAGGTTAAAATAAAAGTAGACATGGAAATGTCTGTATTTCCAGGTTAGAACACAGTCTATAAACACGGTCAGACACATGCTTAAAATTCAAGTTCACTAGAAGCTTCTATTATCTCTCTGCCAATCCTTCTCCCCCTGCCCCATGACCTGAACTAGATTCTCAGACACAGCCCACTTCTCTCTCCTCTCCCTGATACCACTGATACCATAGCAGAACGTCACGGATGGTCCTGCATTTCAAGTCTAGCACTATAAGACAGGGCTCTCTGGCCCTCCATTACTTCTAACCCACAAATGGTGCACGACACCTATCTTAGTTGCTTTCTGTTGAAGTGATAAACACTATGATCAGAAGCAATTTGGGGTGGAGAGGAAAGTACCTATTTGACTTATAGGTTAGAGTCTATCATCTAGGAAAGCTAAGGCAGAGCATGAAAGTAGGAACTGAAGCAGAGACCAGTGAAGAACACTGCCTACTAGCCTGCGTCTCATGGCTCATCCAGCTTGCTTTCTTATACAGCTCAGGACTACCTGGCTGAGCCAGCTGAGCCCTCCAACATTAACCTTTAATCAAGAAAATGTCCCACAGATTTGCCTACAAGCCAATCTGATGGAGGCATTTTTTTTCCACTGAAATTCCTTCTTCCCAGATGACTCCAGCTTCTGCCAAGTTTACAACAAGAAGAAAGGGAGGGAGGGAAGAAAGGAAGGGGAAAAAATAGACTGCCATTACCTCTAGGGCTGTCTCAAAGATTGTATCTGAGACTGTATACACGGAAGGTCCTGCTACAAAGCCTCTTATTTAAGCTCTGTGGAAAGAATACATTATGGTCGACACTAGAGGAATTCCAGAAGGACAAGGAAACACCTTGATATTTTCAAAATTTTATCATAAAGTTGAGATGATTTATGATAAATTTTATCATAAATCTGCTGATGATATCAGCAGATTTTCCCACTTTGTCCCTCATGAAAGGGACACTAGGCCACTGTAAGACCATGTCCGGCCCCCTGGGTGATGAAGGTTTCCTTCCAGTAAACCCCAACACATGATCCTGCTCCTTTAGGACCTTACAGACTAGGTAATGGGAAGCAAACAGCAAATCTAAGTACTGGTCTTGATGGAGGTTGGGGAGTTCTGCTAAGTCAGAACAACAGAAGTCACTCTGTCCCTTAGAGCTGCAGACACTGACAAGCCTGGGAACTCCCAGAGGAAGCATAGTAAATGTCCCCTTCTTCTTAGGGCAGTAAGAAGGCTGGTTTAACTAGGGCATGGTTCAAAGATCTTTGTCTAAGATGTTGTCCATGAATCTTCTCTCACGCCCTCTATTGAAAAGAAGTTTGCAGGATCTTTTCAAAGAAACACTCCAGGCCATTTTGGAAAGTGTGGGCTGAAGTCATCTATGGGTCTTCCCAAAGGCATGGCCTTGAAGACTACTGTGAAGACCAGAAGCTGCAGGTCTGGGGTGTGCAGAAGAGGCTGTCAAGAGCATTCAGAATACTGTCACTTGTGTGTGTGTATGTGTGTGTGTGTGTGTGTGTGTGTGTGTCTGTGTCTGTGTCTGTGTCTGTGTCTGTGTCTGTGTCTGTGTCTGTGTCTGTGTCTGTGTCTGTGTCTGTGTCTGTGTGTGGTGTGTAGTGTAACCCTTAGCCACACCTCCAGGAAGACCAACTCCACCCACTCAAGAGACAACAGAGGAGAGGAGACACCCCAGCTCTTCAATTTAAGGGTTCTTTCCTTTTGGGCAGTAGTAACTAAGCACATATGGCCACCAGCACCCATAAAGGGCTTCCTTTCAGTCACCCAAAGACAATTAAATTGAGCCTCATCCTACTTATGGGTAAAATAATCATAAGAAAGGCTTTGCTATAGCTGACCCTCTTGCATAACTTTCTATGGTTAAATGGGTTTCTTCTTATCACTGAAATAGACTAAGCTTATAAAAATTGTGCAACACTTCTGAGTGTGGTGGCAGAGGCAGAGGAGACACATATTCTCAACCTTGGTAGGATGTTTACCAACTCACTCCAAACTATAATAAGCTTCAGGACATCTCTAACAGTATCAGGAAGTCTAAAATAGAGCCAGACTGACCCAGCCTAAACTTCTATTTCTCTCTGCCCAGAGGCACCAGGTCTTTGTTTTTACCACAATGTCTTATCTTCCAGGAGTTTATCATCTACATCAATACACCGTTGTGTCAACAAACTACAGCTCGGAATAAAGGCCACTAGGAAGAATCAAAACAGTGTAATTAAGACCACCTAAGTTTTTAACCAGCCCACATTACTAAACATGGAGGCAATCAACCTCACTTGCAGTATTGGGTCAGCCTGTAGAGCAGCATGTTCCAGAGTTTCTTGTATGTATGTGGGAGGCAGACAAGGGGTTCTCCATCTCAGCCGAATGTTGGTGATAAGACCACTGATTTAGAACACACTGGCTGTAAACAAGTAACTGGCATCTCAAAACTGATGCTAGCACGGCCTCAAAAGTAAGGATTAACCAAAGCGCTTAGGAAATTGCATCATAAGCATTAATAAATTTCACTACTTTGGACCCTTAATTCTGTCTTAGGGGCTTATCCTAAGGAAATAAGTCTACAGAAGAGCCTTTCTACATGAAGATATTCATCAAGGTAAAAGGTGTGTATTTTCAGCAAGGGGGATATGATTTTAAAAATCAAGTATATAAAGGGAATTATGCAGTAATGTAAAGACATATAAAATGTTCATGGTGTAATACTAAAAACAATCCACTTATAAAACTGAACAAGCATTATGAACACAGGTCTCTATGAAGAAGTTTGCTCAAAGAAAATGACTGAAAGACTCTAAGTTAGAATGTCAACACAAAGAAAACTTACATAGCACATGAACACATCTGTATGAACATACATCTGTAACTCATTTTCTTTTATTGACTTCTCTGTGGCTTTCCAAATATTCTTACAATGAGCAGATGTTACTTACAAAGGAGGGTGTCTTTCTTAGAGTTTCTATTGCTTCCATGAAACACCATAATGAAAAGGCAAGTTGGGGAGGAAAGGGTTTATTCAGCTTATATACTTCCGAGATTCTTGGAGGAAGTCAGAACAGGAACTCAAGCAGCGCTGAAACCTGGAGGCAGGAGCTGATATAGAAGCCATAGAGGGGTGCTGCTTACTGGCTTGCTTCCCTTGGCTTCCTCAGCCTGCTTTCTTATAGAACCCAAGACACCAGGCCAGGGATGACATCACCCACCATGAGCTGGGCCCTCCCCCATTGATCACTAATTGAGAAAATGCCTTACAGCTGGATTTCACTGAGGCATTTTCTCAACTGAGGATCCTTCCTCTCTGATGACTCTTGTATCAATGTTATATCATAACCTTCACCCCAGTTCATTTCATACTACACTTAGGCCACCTTCCTTTAGATGAATTTGAATCTTCACAGGGTGGACCTGTTGGCCTTTCTTATTGTCCTTGTGACGTGCAGGCTCCTCTTCCACAGAACACTGACCTCTTTATCACAGCTGCTTTCTCAGCACTGGCCTGTATCTTATCTTGTCTCCAGATTTCTTCTGCCACACAAGTTAGTCCAACATTCTAAAATTCAACTTCACTCAGGTTCTCAAGGCACAGGATGAAACCAGACTCTTTGCAGAAGACATTGCACACGGAGGCTGCTGAGATGGTATAGTGAGTAGGTGTGTTTGCCATCAAGATTGAAGGTTGGATCCCCCAGAACCTAAAAGGTAGGAGAAACTCAACTCCTCCAAGTTGTCCTTTGACCTCTACACGCATCCATGGCACACATGTTGGTCACACATAAACATGCATGCAGATAAATAAATGTAATTTTTTTTTGAGACAGGGTTTCTCTGTGTAGTTCTGGCTGTCCTGGAACTCACTCTGTAGACCAGGCTGGCCTTGAACTCAGAAATCTGCCTGCCTCTGCCTCCCAAGTGCTGGGATTAAAGGCGTGCACCACCACCACCCGGCTTAATAAATGTAATTTTTAAAATCACATGAATGGCTCCATCTCAGTTCCCGACAGTCTTTGCTCACCTCTAACACCTTACAAGGCAGGCTCTACAATTCACATTTCCTGACATTCTTGTCTTCTAAGATCCACCAGAACCACTCATAAGCTCTGCAGTATGTTACAGTTTGTAACAGCCCAATCCCTTCACATTCCTCCCTGAGAATCATGAAGTTTGTTACAGCAAAGCCCCCATTTCTCACTACCAATTTTCTGTCTTAGCTGCTTTCCCTGGCGTTATGATTAGAACTTCCTAACAAAAGCAACTTAAGGGGGAAAGGTCTTATTTTGCCTCACAGATTATATCGGTGTGTACAATCCACTGTGACAGAAGAATCACAACTGCAGAAGCTTGAGGCAGACAATCACACGATATTCGTTGTCAGGAAGCAGAGAAGGATGGATGCTTGCCCTAAGATCCTTTATATACAGTACTGATTCCTAGCCCAGGGAATGGTGCCATCCACTTCAATCAATATAATCCCCACACACAAGCATCTCCAGAGGCCCGTCTTCCAAGTGACTCTAGATCTTATCAGTTGAGAGTTGAAATCAACCTTTATTTTTATCACTAGTTGCTTCCCAGAAATGTGGGGAAGCTTTAAAAAAAATCTCATCATCCTGAATGTGTCACCATAAATAATATTAGACACCTAATAGCATCTTATAATGAGAAGATTAGTTAAGAAAGGTACAAACAAATGCCACACCTTTGTTTGAAACTAACTCTCCCAACACATCATTGGTCTCTCTTGAGATACTGTTTCCTGTCTGTATGGCCCTGGCTTTTGTGCTCAGGCTTTAATATATACAAAAATCAGAGGTCTTGTTAGGATAAAGGTCCTGACTTAGCAGATTTAGGTGATTCAGAGAATAACTAAATTCTAATCTCTGAAGGCAAAACCCAAGTAAGTAGCTGTCTGTTTCCCCAGTGAGTCTAATATATAGCTAGCTTTGAAAAGATCACTGAAGGCTGCAAGATGACTCAGTAAGCAAAGGCAGTTTGCCACCAAGTCTGATGACCTGCGTTCCATGCCCAGGTCTCGAGTGATTGTTACTGAAGCAGGGCAACACAACTAGGAAGCAATAAAAAGATAAAGAAATTGAGTTCTTCGGAAAAGGATGAGATAAGAAAATGTGAGCTAGGGAGGAGCCGCCTGAGCATGGACTGAGCAAGGCTGTGGTGGGGGGAAGGAATACAGGGGGCAGACGCAGTGGGGAGTTACAGTGGCAGCCATCATTTCCATGGACCTTAATGTCTGAAAAGCCCCATGTTACCTATCAGGGATTCTCCAGGCAGAATGTGGGGGTTCCGCTTGTTGCTTCACACAGAACCCCAGGTTGGTCTGTCTTCCTTTGTCCTTGGGGTGGAGGGCTGCATGTGCCTAAGTGGAGACCACGAGGAACCAGCAGTGACTTGTGTAGGATGGCAAGGCAGGCATGGAAACAGCCTCAGGAGTCAGGAAGGAAGTGGCAGCTGCAGGAACTGTTCACATCCTTGGAAGCAGAGACAGCCTCTGGGCCATCACAGGGTCTAGGCTGGGGTGATGGAGTCATGCTCTCCCTAGTCCCAGTTTCTCTCCTGTTTCTATTCTTAACCCCTCTTCTTCTCAGAACTGCTCTTGGGACCCTCTTGACATGTATCTCTACACACCTTCCATCCTTAGTTGCCTTCTGGGTATCAAGGAGGCTAGGTGACAAGTCACTACTATCCACAGGAAGGGAAATGACATCCACAAATAAACAGGTTTTTAAAACCAAGACAACTGAAGGCACATGAGGAAGCAATAATTAGAAGGTCAGGATTGCGGCCTAAGCTGACGGAGATGATGCTGAAGAGCTCAGCTTTGTTCTATGTCATCTGAGTGAATGCTTAAATATCTTTTTAGTCGCAATTATTTGAGGATAACCTCACCCCCCCAATCATCGCTCCAGACAGAGGCGCTTTTAGTTCAGCCCCCCAGATTGCATTCAGGGATGCTGAGGCCTGTAGAGTTAACCCATGTTCTCACAGTGAGAATGGGAAGCAGACAGGGCTGAGCTTGGCCCCCTGACAACAGAACTCTGTGGACTCAACATCTTGTGCCAGTGTTCTTAGCCTTCCTCAGAGCAGAACAGCAGAGCCCCATAGCAATCCATTCACAGAGAGATGGAAAAGAACTGAAAGTCTTGTCAAGGAGCTGAGATCAGCCAGGAAAGGGTCCCTGTGGCTCTCAATGCCAAGCCTTGACCCCTTTTGTCCAGGCACCTCAACAACCTGACCTACTCTCGATACAAAATTTGAAAAGCAACAGTTTAAGATTCACAGGGACAGCAACAGAGTCACATTCCAACTACTTCTCTCGTCTTTCCTTCAAAGTAAAACACACAAACAAAAAGAAGGGGCCCTTTTTTACGTAAAAATATTTTCCTCCATTCCAGAAGATTCTTTTTAACATAAAAACATTATCTCTATAGTCTATATTTTTCCCCCAATAAAAAAGGAACCACAAGCCCAGCAGAGGAAGTCATTTCCCACTGGATGCTAAGTGAACCAGAAAAGAGCCAGAATTCAGCGTCCAAGGCCACTGCATCATCTCAGGTCGTGGTCCCAGCACTAGCCCGGCACAGCAGTTCCTTGTAAAATGTGCAAACTGATGGTCAGCAGGGAAAATCAACAGTAAATCCTCATGTCTAGTTGCTCATTTTCGAGCACGTGATCCTAAGTGCAAAGTTATCTCAGCCACCGTGGCCCCACCATGGCATTAGCACACAGATAAAATTGAGGATGGAAAGGAAAAGGTTACTACTGGTCAGCAATACGTTTCCCCTTGGAGAGTTTTCCAATCCCTTCTTTTAAAAATTACTAATGCATTGTTCTGCTAATGATACAGCCTATTTAAAGAAGGTGGAGAATATTATTATTTCGTCAAAATCCGTCACCATGGCAGCCTGAACCCTTAACTCTGAACAGCATTCAGATTATGTTTAGACACTCCTCTGAGCTATATACAGTTGTTTGCTATTTTGTTACCCACAACCTAACAGTAAAATCAAAGCCTCCCAATTAAGTGGCAAGTGCTCTCACCTGTGAACGCATTTGTGGCCTGAAAACCAGCTTCCGGCATACTGCTCCCCAGACGAGCCTGTGTTTCAATTCTTAAGCTGTCCTGTTGTGAAGAAACTGCCTGGGTGAGGCCTCAGGTCACTTCCATCTTAGCCTGTCCAAGTCCATCACTCTGCTGGTCCAGCTTTTGGGAGCATCTGATGCCCACTGGCTGTGCTCCCACACCCTGTGAGCAGCAGGCACTACCTGGATGTCACGCAGTCCGACAGCATGTGGGACACACAGTCACATCAACCATCCAGCCAGAGAGTTGAAGCCATGGTGAGGTCAGAAATGGAGAAGCTGTCCTGCCAAAACAGGCTCTCCCACCTCAAAATGAAGGGCTCCTCAGCCTCGCAGCAGCCAACATCTTCCAGCCTCAACCTCAGCCTCACCAAGGACTCTCAGTCTTCTCTGATCTGCTGCTCTCTGCTTTGCTTCTGTTCTTGCTGAAATTAAAAAGAAAGAAGTCACTTTCTTAAGGACCTTGGGGACCATGAAGATCAATAGACTGGCTGGGCATGGCAGTATATACTTGTCATCCCAGCACCAGGGAGGCTGAGGCAGGGCAGGTACAGAAGCCAGACTTGGCTACATAGTGAGATCTTGTTTCACAAAAAAACAGCACAGCATCAGATTAATAGGCCTACAGAAACGAAGAAACAAAAACCAACTCAGGCCTGACTATGACCTTTCTGTGAACACTGGGATAAGGGGTGAGGGAGGAACCCCACTTAAAATCCTCAAACACATTATCCATTTTCTGAGCCACTCTAATAACAGATATAAGACCACAATCTCCAAGTGTCTTTCCTTGGGCTACTTAGAACGCACGCTCTTAAGAAATTAATTTCCCAAAGTCGAATCCCAAGGTCTTAGAAGGAGGTCTTTAATTCATGTCAGCTGCCATCGGCCCTATAAGAACATAAAATTAAGCTTTGGAAGAAGCAATTTTTAAAAGTGGCTTTGACACTATGATCTAGTGGAGCTTATCCAAGGGATAAAAGACGATTCAACAGATATGAAAACACATGGCACATCCCACCAACAGGATGAGGGCAAATCCAAACAATTACCTAAACAGAAGCAGAAAAGGCATTTGATAAACTTCAGCATTTCCTCGTGACATTAGGTATAGAAAGAACACACCAGCATAAACAGGCAATATAAGGCGGATACATATACAATGCCAATACCAATGGGAAAGACTGAAACACTTTTATCTAAGACTTAGAACAAAAACACACCCACCAACACCACTCTCACTCAATACAGCATCGGAGATTCTAGCTGGAGAAAAAAAAAGTTAGAGAAAAATACCAAAGTGTCTAATTTAGAAATGAAATCAAACTGTCCTTGCTTGCCGATACCTGGGTTTTTATAAACAGAAAAACACAGCTATTCTCTACCAAAGATTGCTAGAACTGACAAAGTTAGTAAAGTTGAAAGCAAAAATATCAGCACTTTATAAAAATAAGGAAAAATTTTAAACATCAAAGTAAAATCACTGAGAAAGAAATAAAAATATTTCAACTTACACAGACTACAAAACACAGGAGAAGAAAGAAGAATGAGAGGAAGGAATAAAGGAAAAAGAAGAAAGAAAAGGAAAGAGAAGGAAAAGGGAAGAAAGGGG
>NW_021604684.1:3261520-3381499 GCF_004785775.1 Grammomys surdaster
ATTGGGAACAGAAAGCAGCAAGGGCCAGCTATGTTTAGACAAGATGGAGCTGATGTGGACATCTGGTGAACCATGGGTCAGCACAAAATGACTGATGCCACGTGTCTGGGGAACCCCAAAAGTAAACAGTGACGTACTCTGCTGTGTAACTATTCCTCACAGAATGTCATTTTTGTGTGAATTCTGTATAAATATGGCCTTGAGGTCAGAGACCTAAGCTTCTCACCTCCATCTCTGCCAGCCTGCCTGTTTGTCTGTACCTGTGTTTGTCTACTTCCACGTGGCCTGTGTAGCAATCTGTGTTTGTGCTTTTGCCTGCCTGTGTGTGGCTCATGTGTGACACTATGTGCCTGTGCGCCAGCCAGCAGCTACTTGCCTGGTGAACCCTGGGCTGGTGAATTAAGTGTACACTGTGTGCCTGTAGCTCCTCACATCTCTCCTCACTCCCAACCCTCAACTCCCAGCCTTTGTGACCCTCCTCTGTTCCTGCCTTCAGAGTGTGGGCCTCACATGCAGCAATATACCCAACAAAGAAAGTAAATAATCTCTACAGTATAAAGTTGCAAAATTCTAGTGAAGCATATTGAAGTGGACACACACACACGACCATGTTCGTGGATTAGAAGAATTACCATTGCTAAAATATCACGCTGTCCAAGATGATGTATGGATTAAATATAACAGCCATGAAAATACCAATGTTATTACTCCTAGAGATAGAAAAATAATTCTAAATCCATATGTAACCACCATCAGATTCTAAATCCAGGGCTGGAGAGATGGTTCAGCAGTTGAAAAGGACTTGTTGTTCTCCCAAGACACTTAAGTTCAGTTCCCCCCTCCCACATAGTTGCTCACAACTGCCTGTAACCACAGCATCACGGTAACCAATTTTCTCTTCACGCTTCTTTGGATATGCACAAACCCATGACACATACACACACACACACATGTGAAAATCAAATCTTTAAAAAAAAAAAGTCCTGAGTTCAACTGCAAAGCAATTGTGAGCAAAAGACCATGAGCCATCAAAACAAATTTCACACTTACAGCAAAGCAGCATAGCACCAATATGAAATAGCACACTGACCTATGTAGCAGAAGGGAGAACCCAGGATTGAATGCACATGGTTACAGCCAACTCATCTTTAACAAAGGCAAAAAACATACACTGAAAGAAAAAACAGTCTCTTCAATAAAAGGTACCGAGGAACCTGGAGAGCTGCATTCAGACAAAAGAACCTACACCCAGGCCTCTCACCACACGGAAAAATCAATCCCAAACGGAACAAAGGTAGAACTGTGAAACACTTAGAATTTGTTAATATTGCCTTTTGTTTTGTTTTGTTTTATATGTCCCAGAAGCACAGACAGCAAAAGGCAAAAGTAATAAGTGGGCTTACATCAAAGTAAGACTGTTTTGTATATTATTGAGATATTTAATAGAGCAAAAAGACAAACTACACAATGAGAGGAATACCTACATGCTCCTCAGACCAAAGAGAAATATCCAAGATCAGGAAATATGTATCAGGAAAATCAAAACAAAACAAATATATAAATATAGAGACAGAATAAATATATATAAAGATGCATTCTTTATATAACAGAATATATTACATATATTTATTTTATGTACATAATACATATTTAATTATACATAATAAATTTTAAATAGTGAATATGTAATTTATTGTATTATATAATAAATATATAATATATAGTAAATATAATTACATGTGTTTATTTTATATGCATAAAATATTTATTATATCATATATAGCAAATTGTATATTATATATTAAATATATAATGTATAATTATTATATGATATATTATCATATAATGTATGTTATATATTGCATAATGTATTATATGTGTAATATATAAAGAATATCTTTATATAGAATATATAAAGAATATATAATTTATTATATATTTATTTATAAAGAATAGCCTGAAGCCATGAATAGAAAGCTTTATAACAGAGAAGATTTACTAAGAGATGAGAGTATATGAAAAAAATGCCTATAAGGAGATCTGGCTCTGAACTGTCATCTGGCTTCCCAGTACTTCACACAGTCTACTCTACATGGGGTCCTGAGCACAGAGCACACACTTCTCCCACTACACTCTAAGTGTCATGAGGACAAGGGCATTGACTCTTTGAGTCTCCGAACTTCCTTTGCCTGACAGGTGCCCAGTGAAGAGACACTCACTGAATGAAGATTTGACTGAGCGCAAGCAGTTGTTTATTTAACACAATGCTTCCTGAGTACTGTTCCTCACACAAGGCAAACGGTGCACGTGGAAGGGCCCAGCAGACATCTGTTATATAAACCTAGCCACAGGCCTTGAACTTACAAATGCTCTGCACCAGGTGGAGAAGCAGTCGTCAGCTCTGCTGAGCTCTGATCCTCTGGCATATGGGGGTGGGGGAGGAGAGTCCGCCCCCTAGTGAAGATGACAGAAGGCACGAGGGGCTGCAGTGGTCACACTTCACAGAGTGTCCTATCCAGTAAAGACCTTTAGAGGCCGTCAACTTGAAGTCCTCTAAAGTACAACCTGTAGTTAGCAAGAGTTACTTGTCAAGACTACAGAGAAAGGAAAGTCCGTCCTACAGAGGGTAACTAGCCCAAATGGCTAAGGTGTTGGAGAACCCCATCTTACACACGTCTCGTGTCCAGCTATTCTCTCCAGCTTCTGAACCTGGGGTAGTTTTTTAAACCTAAATGCCTTAAGCTTGATAATAATAATAATAAATAATAATCAAGGAGGGAGGAAACTCACCAAGTACAAAAGGTCACGGGCTCAGCCCGGATCACACATATGAGCTCACACCCTCTATAGAGAGCCCACTGCATCACACACACACACACACACACACACACACACACACACACGAGAAAGAGGGGGGGATTTTCATGCCTGCTCCGGTGTTCTATTTATCCTGGAAAGATGGAAAGAACTACCCAGGAAATAAATTAATTTAATACTGCACTTAAAAAACGTCTTGAAGCCCATCCATAACAGAGCAACAGTAACTAAGGAAATAGAGCACACTCAATGGAAAAACACCCCCACAGGAAGGGACATTTTTAAAAACATAAACACTCTCAAAACTGAACCAAATAAGTTGTAGAATAAGTCTGCCTTGGTAGCTGTTCATAAAAACTCATGTGAAAATACAGTCCTCCAGGGATTCATTCAAGAACAAAAACCTAACTTCATTTTTCTTTTAGCTTTCCTGTCCCCCCTCCCCCAGAAATACGTGATAAAAACAGATATGCAGTCCAGGAAGTAGGAAGGTCACACAGTGGGCACGGGGGCCAGAGCCCAACAGAGAAGTGGCAAATCCTTTCTTTCGAAATCAAGTTAACATTCAAAAAAAATTATAGCATACAAAGAATCAACACTGCGGTTGTGTTTTTATTTCCTTGCACTGTGGACAGACTGTTTCGCCGGCAGAGTGCCGGTTACCTAGGTGACGGCTAGACTAAGCAGCAGAGAGCTGTGAGCCATCCAGCACCTCAGAGTCCAGGACCTGGCTTGTGTCTAATGACCTCTCACTCTCTGCCCACCAGAAAAGTTCCAGGAAGAAAAATAACACCAAAAAAATGAAGAGGTGGTTCTCAGCTTTGGCAAACAGAGACACTGTCGCTAGACTGAAAAACACTTGAGAATTCTACTGTGACATTACCAGAATATATCGAATGCTGGTTCCTTTAAAATCCAATGTGACAAAGTATTTTTATTGAGGCAGATGTGCAGAAAAGAAAGCTAAGGGTTCCTTATCCAACTTACTTAGCTCTTCTACCCAAAGGGCAGATGGTTGAAACTTGAGCGAGGGCCAATCCAACTAAAGATTAGAGAGAGAGGGGAGGGAAGAAAGGGTGGAGGGGGGAGGAGAAGGAAGAAGAAGGGGATGGAGAGGGGAATGGACAAAAGAGGCAAGAAAAGACAGGGGTAGAAGATAGAGGATGGAAGAGAGCAAGGAAGGAGATGTGTGACTTGATTAAGAAAAACACAGGAAGCGCCCCAGGGCAAGTCCCACTCCTGAATCCCAGCCCCACTTCTCAGACTTGCTCAAGTCACATGCCCTGTCTAGACTCCCATTTCCTCCTTTGTAAACTGAGGAGGTGAAATTCAAGATCCTTTCCAATCTGAATATTCCCCTGTGGCTGTGTGCCTGGCCAAAGGAGACAAGGCACACACGCCTGCAATGCACTCGGCACACAATCACAGAGGATCTGCCCAGGTGTTGGGGCAAAGACGCTTGTGCCAGCCACTAGGGGAGGCTGAGTCCCAGGGCGAGGAATTATTCACAGGACCTTCATTTCCGTGACTTGGGGGTAAAACACAGATTGTAGCTTTTGTATTATAATCTCAAAGCTATCCTAGCTTGGGTTAGCTCAACGGGAGCTGGTTATAACTTCAGAATAAGGGAGTGCCTTCTTTAGGCAGACAATTCAGGAAGCCAGTGGTAAATATATGGAGTCTGATTCAAACACAGTTAAGCTGCAAGCAAGCAAAGCAATTATTACAATATTCCTTGGAATGTTGCTTTGGCAAACATAATGCTGGAGGAAACATAAATAACATGCAGTCTAATGCTCAACTCCAACTTGTAAAAAAAAAAAAAAAAAAAAGAACTGCCAAAAAATGAGAAAAAAAACCTGTCCTCTATGAATTGGCTAAGTCTAATGATTGCCTCAGCGGGTTCAGCAGCAGAGGAAGCCATGTGGAGCCGTCTACATGATCCCTTCACTTCATGGATGAGAATACTCCCAGAGAGAGATTCAAAGAAGGTAGGTGCTAACAAATCAAAAGTTAGTATGTTGTTGTATACAAAGCCAGGGCCAGAGCCAGGGATTTGGATCCAGGTCCAAACTCCAACTTATTCTGTACGTGCACACAGAACAGCAAGGAGGAGAATGGTCCAATGAGGGAGGTCCCTGCGAGACTGAAGGTACGGATTATATACCAGTACAAACCTGCTCACTAGGAACCGGGGAATATTGACATGCTCTCTACTTCCTGATGTCAAACTGCTCATGTGGGCGTGTCTACAATGCTCACATTCATGCTCAAGGAAAATGGTCTGGGCTTGCCAAAGAGTCAGAAAGTCCTCAGGTAAAGGTTCCTCTAAACATCACCTGACCTGTCACCAACACCTAGACCGTGGGTGCCAAGCAGGGGCCAGTATGAAACTCCCCCATTCCCAACCTACTCAGAGCTCTGCTCCCACCTCCAGCCTAGAGGACAGTCCTTATCCACCAAAAAAAAAAAAAAAAAATATTTCCTAAGATAAAATTGTCTTAAAATGGGCATGTTAGACAAATCAAAGGTCAGGAAAGGGTTATCACTACACCAGAAGAATGGGGGAGGTGTCTCACTCTTTACAAGACTAAAAGAGAATATGGACTAATAAGTCATTTGTACAAAGCAACTTTGACACCCTGCCCCGCCCTGCATCCCCCCCGCCCCGTGCAAGCCACTCTTGCTACAAGCTTACACCGGCCATGATGGACAACTATGACTGGCCCATAATACATCCTGCTCTCTAGGCTACTGGACACCACAAAGGCTACGAGTACACAGTGAGTATTTCACCATCAATCTGTGGGGCCATTACTTTGAACAGAAAGTATACTAGATGCAGGGAAGACAGAAGTGAGCAAACAAACCACGTTTCTACCCACAAGGCTTCCCATGCTCTTCTCTCGCATCTGTCCCTGGTGGTGCTTCTGGACATATTGTAACTATCTCTGGCACTGACCATGGAGGCTGGAATACAGCAGGTGCCCAGCCAACTCGAGCTGGACTCCACTGAAGCCTATCTTCAATACCCTGGTCATTTTTCCAATCTACTACCTCAGCCATGAGGATTCAATCACTGGAGCAATCCCGGGTGGACCCTTCACCATTTAAAACACAAAAGCCTCACACACAACGGGTCAAAGAGTAGAATTACAGGCTCTGGGTCAGGCCACCTTGTGTTTGTCTTGTTCCAAGGGTGAGTGTGACTTCGCACTTACTTAATGTCCACCCCAGCTGACAGACTCAGTTACTTCAGGTATAACAGACAAATAAGGATGACATCTGCCCCACGAATTCTTACACATTGAAACAGAAAATGAGTGTGAGACCTGGTAAGTGCTAAGGAATTCCAGCCCTGCAGTCACTACCCACTACCTCAGCAAACAACATAAATCAGGATTTGGAGGGAAAATCGCCAGGTACATCCACCTCCAGTCCATATGTAACCCAAATGGATGCAAAATGCTTTTCATTTCACGGTTTGTCAGTTGACTTATCCTGAGGGTGTTGTTTTTTTTTTTTTAAATATTCTCAATAGACAAAAACCAAAGCTCAGAATCATCCCATGTCACCTAAAATTAACAACGGGCGAAAAGCAGAGGAGAGGGTACAGAATTAGAGAAGATGTGTGGGAAGGATTAGGAATGAGTGTGGCAGAAGAGGAGAGAGAATTTTGCCTTTAAAAGGAAAAAGCCTCTCGATATCCATTTTTTTCATGTTTTCATACCAAAATATTAGAATGTAGAGCAGCGCTGGAAGAGGATTTAGCTGTGGTTTTGCATCTCCTGACAGAAGCGTTACTGCAGGCTACTGTGGTCTCTCCTTCCTCTTCCCTATTTGACTCAGTCTGTGTGAAACGCTAGCTTTTTTAAGGCCTTCATGTACATTTCTCAAGCTTTCCCAAATAACCAAGAAAGGAAGGATACAGTCAAGCCATCCTACCAACCTCCTCTGACAAACAGGGAAGGACTGTCCCAGAGCCCAAACTCCAGGCTCCCCGTCCCCACAGGGTCCTCACATGGGCTCACAATGAACAGACAAGAGTAGAACAGGAACATGCAATTCTCACATTACCACTGTCCATCTGGCTTCCAGTCAGACACACTCACACTATCCAGGACAGAGGCTTTCTGACCATTTGAAAGGCCCAGCCGTGGCCTGTGGTAAATGCAGTGTTTCTCTGCATACCAGTAGGATATGAGAACAGAAGAACCTAACATGGAGTGCAAAATAATTTCAACCAACAAGTTTGGGGTGTGTGTGTGTGTGTGTGTGTGTGTGTGTGTGTGTGTGTGTGTGTTTGCACATGCTGATCCATACCTATGAGACATTGCTTAAGCTCTCTTTTTCCCTCCCTCTCCCTCCCTCCCTCCTTCTCTCTCTCTCTCTAATGCATGCACACACGCGTGCTCGTACACACACACACACACACCCCTCAGGGTTACTTAACAGCCTGTCTTCTGGCAGAAAGACTCATGAGAGCCCAAATACCTATTAAGAAAAAAAATCAGGCCAAGTCTTGCTCAGCACTGGGAAGAACACACAGAGAAGCCTTGCCTCTTAGAACTTTCACTCCCATTCAATCACTCTGCTGGGTTTTTTTTTTATCATTTATAGAAATCAGAAGAAGAAATATGAAATTAACAGCACACCATTCTTCATCCATCTGGGAGAAGTGTGGGTTCTCATACAAAACCTCAATATAATCTCTTGTTCCATCTTCTAAGAGAATGGCTTGAAATTCAATGGGCGAAGCTCATACCAAGGTCTAAAACCAAGTCAGCCTCCATTGATAAAACAACCTAATCAGATCACAGACGTCCACAGACACGAATGGTTAAGTGGACGCTACAACACACAATGGTATTGTCTGAAGTTGGCTCCAGAGCTGACACCAGCAGCAACTGGGCCCAAGGGTGTAACAAATGAGCTCTCACTGGCCAGTGCTTGCAATAATGAATGCTACATCTATGAGAAGCCTTGTCACACTAAACCAGCTGATGAATCACCCCGACTCCACATGTCTTAAGGGAAATATTGATATGGCTTCATTTTTTCCTGGATGGTTCAACGTGGAGGAGCTGTGAACTGCATCTGTCATGAAGAGCACCTGTGCTTCCACACAGACCCTAGAAGGATCAGAGAGTCCCTCATGCACTCACGCCATGCGCCTGCCACCTTGCCAAGCTACCAACGCACTATGAAGTAGCTACAGGGGGGCTATTGCATTCTTAAGCGTACTCCAGCAAGTTGCTGAAATATACACTCAATACTCCACACGTAGGGATGTTTGTCTTAATGCAGCTAAAAGTAGACCTAAGTAACAGAATTCTCAGATACCAACAAGAGCTCCAGAAGTAACTATCACCAAATATGACACTGAAATCACACATCAGCCACACTCAACATGGACCCCGCTAGCCTGAGAGCCAACTTCCTTGATATTTAAAACTGTCATTTCAGATTGGAAGGATGGCTCAGAAGAGCATTTGCTGTTCTTCTAGAGAACCTGCTTCTTCAGTGGACACTTGTATACAAGTCACACACATACAACACACTTTTTAAAAACTTAAAACTGTGCCATGTTTAACCTATAAAATCTAGCCCTTATTTATTCTTTCCCCAGCTCCCCTAAAGTCACCACATAAGAAATGACATATCTCTTACTTGTCAGCAAACTCCTGAAGCTGGAGGCCAGAAGACTGAAAGCCCTGGGCAGGCAGAATAAACAAGCAGGTAGAAGGGAAAGACCAGGGGACACGCGATAGGAGGCTTTATTTCAATGTATAGCCACCTCTTCCCATGTCCCTTCTTCCTACAGTTTTGAAAAGTAAACACAACTTCTCAAATCACACCCATAAAGACCAGCTTTCATGACTTACAGGAAAGCAAGCTGTTACTATTCTTTATCACTCTCCTGTGGCCTAGTATTTCCCAAAGACCCCAAGCCACCCAGGCAATCACCAAAAATCTATTATGTTTGTGTTGAGTTGAAAACAAAATAAATATTGATAAATACTAGAGAGATAAGAAAAATAAAGAGGAGGGTGAAGGGGTAGGTATAAAGGGGCTCTCCTCAGACCACGAGCACTCCACAGATCCCTTTGGGGCAGCACAACTGTCACCCCATGAGGGTGTGGTGACCACAGGGACAGGCACAGCTTTGGAGTCATACAGCAGAGTTAGAATTCAGCTGTGCAGGTCACCAAAACCTCCTCGGGCATATTGCATAGTCTGTGCATACTACAGGAGTACCAAATGACCCCTTCAGAGATGGCCGTCCTAGAGGGTAGGTGGGGTATCATCCCTGGATGTCATTAGATTCCTTGAGAAGAGGCCAGCATGGTCCTTTTTGTTGTAAGTGGTTGGGGGAAGAAAGGAAGCTGCTTTTATAAGGGGAGGAAAAGGGAAAACTGACTCATGAAGGCCCTGATGGATTTCTGTACATGGCTGAACACTCAGTGAGTTAAACCCAAGGCCCGTGCTTATTAGAATCTAATAGTGTTATCTTGAAATAATTGCTTACATGTGTCAGTACTGGTTGGTAGTTTACTACCAGTAACCTAACCAAAGCATCTCCATGTTAGTCACTCCTGGTAACTTGGCCCCTCGTGTGTTCCTTGGGTCCCTGGCCCTCCTTCCCATTCCGACTAAGAAAGCTAGTCACCAGTTAATGCATTATGACTAATGAGCGACAAGGGGTTCCCTACATCAGAGAAATCACTCTCTACTTGAAATGACTCATCTCCACACTTCCTTTGAATAAAAACATGTTATTATGTTCAATAAAACCGCACAAAAAATAATAGCTAAGGACGGTTTTTAAATAACTTATACCAACACTTAAAAATGGTTTCCTGGAGGAAAACTAAAATATTGGCGAGGTTATTTTAGAGATTCCTCCTACTCCCCCCTCCTTCCCCTACAGATAAATATGGCCACATTCAGAGAAATAAAAACTCTCCTGGCCTAGCTGTAAACTTGGGCAAAGTGGGCCTTACAGTGAGGACAGAAGCTGCCATTAAAATTTAAAAGCAGTCTAGTTACTCCACCACCATCCCTTTCCTTTCTAGTTCCCATGGAAACAGACCTTCCATCACCAAAAAAAAAAAAAAAAAATGGGGTAAAGATAGTACCATGCCCAGTCTCCACACCCTCCCCCATCTGTTTCCATGGGAACTGGAAGAGAAAAGAATGGAGGTTGGGTATCTAGACTGCCTGAAAATATCTAGGCATGCCCAGAGCTGCGCCTGCAGGCCTCGATAGGCCATGGAGAGATGCAGCAGAACCTCAGAGGAAGTTAGCCTGGCTGGACTACATGGGCAAAGCCAGCTGTGACTTCAACACATGCCGAGAAGGTGGCTTGACTTCTCAAACATCCCTTCAGTCAACCAGAGAGGACTTGCATCCCAGCAGTGGGTCCATACCTAAGTGGACAGCACACTCACTCCTGACCTCACGCTGAGATTCTGTACTGTTTCATAGCTTCAATGGCGACTCTAACATTGACCATTCTGGGAAACCTGATGTCCTAAGCTGGAGCCTCCCAGAATTTAACATGCTTGTGAAGTCTGTGAGGATCTTGACAAAGCAGAGTCGAGTCCAACAAATCGGAGACAGGGCTGAAATGATATATTACCAAAATACTCCCAGGGGATGCACCACTTGAATGCTTCTCCATCGTCAACTATGTCTGAGTGGTGAGGTCCCAGAATCCAGTGAATTTGGCCCTAGTGCCTTCTCCACATACCAAACATGGAGACTATAGTCACTTCGGCAGTAGCACTTCACCATGCCTACCCAACTCTGGCCTCTGAGGTAGACTGTGCTGGTGTTAGAAGCTAATGAGGAAATCAATTTCTACCTCCTATTATTCCCTATTAAATATCTCTACCCCCAAGAGATAACCATATTGATCAGAAAATAACTGAAGATGTAGAAAGTACATAATAATGTAAATTAGAATAGCAGCTATGGAAATTGGTACAAAAGTGCCTCAAAAAAAAAAACTAACAATACAATTATTGCCTGTTCTAGCTATCTATACCACTTGAGAACTTACGCCAAAGAGTCAGCATACCACAGAAATACCTATATAGCCATTTATGGTGGCGATATTCACAACAGTCAAGATATGAAATCAGTTTTCCTGTCAATAGATAATAAATAAAACCTGACAGATGCACACAGTGTCTTATGATTCAACTTCAAAAAGAAAAATGTGTCATTCTGTAGAAAACGGGTAGCAGTATGGATCATCAAGCTAAGCTAAATAAAGCATATTTTCTCCCAAAAGTGGAATTTAGATATTATAAACACAAATGTCATGAAAGTAGAACGAGCCATCCTGGGGCTCCAGGGTTGATCAGAAAGAGCACAGGGGTGAAGATCAAAATGCCATGCTGTCAAAATTATCAAACATTGTAATGAAAGCCTACATAAAGATGTGTTGATAAAAGGAGAAACCGCTGGGCATGGAGTGTGCACCTTTAATTCCAGCACCTGGAAACCTGAAGCAGGTGAATTCGCATGCATTTGAGGCTGTTCTGGTCTATACAGGAAGCTCCAGGCCAGCTGAGGCTCCATAGTGAGACTGTCTCAAAAAAAATGGGGGGGGATATAATCACCACATAAACATGATAAACTCTGTCAAATCTGATTTCTCAAACTTCTCTGATGTCTCCAAACAGAAAAGCTAATTCCTCATGTTTGAGGAGGTCAAACTGGTGGTCAGGAATGGATGAGATGCCTGACAAACGTTTGTAATTATCAATGCATTACCAAAGAAGAATCGGACTTTCCAAGAATTGCTTTTAAAGAATTGGGGAAACCCTGAGATTTTATTATTAAAAAGTAATCAAGGCTAGAGAGCTGGCTCAGCGGCTCACGGTGTCTCCTTACAGAGAACCCAGTTTTGGTTCCCATTACGTGCCCTTGGTAGATTTTAACTGCCTGGAACTCCAGGTCCAGAGATCCAATTCCTTCTTCTGACCTCCATGGACACCCTCATGCATGTGACATGCATTTACACAGACACAAACACACATAAGAATAAATGGTACATTTTTATAAATAATTCAAACATTGCTAAAGTCTCTGTCCTAAACAGAAATGTACATAGCAGTGTTGCTGTCTCAGCTAAAGGTATCAGGTTAATAAAAAAGTAGTCCTTATTTCCACCTGGGCCATCACATAGTTTAAAATTATGCAATATGTTAGTATATGGTTCAAAACCAAGTTACTATTTCACTAAATACACTTTGTACTTTATTCAAAAGGTGTAGTGTATTAATCTTTGAAATAAAAATATAGGCAGAGAGATTTAGAGTATAGATTATTGAGTATCATAATCTTGCTTGAAAATATAATATTCTTATTCTAAGTGAGCAAAAGGGGGAATTATTTAGTTGGCATACAATCAAAAATAGCCAACCATTACCACACAGCCCTATAACTGGAAGCATAGTCTGCGATATTCATTTTCATTCTACTGATGCAAAAATATTCCTTTAGATATTTATATGTGTATATAAAATATTCTACGGAAACTTCTCTCTAAATATGTGAATGAATATTGAGATCCAGTTGAGCTTTTAGGCTCCTGGAAAGCACAGTACTGGAACTGCTTTGATGAGACATTAAATCAAAGCAAAGGATTTGTGCATTCACTTAAAACACTCACACACTCACGCACACGTGTTACACACACACACACACACACACACACACAGAGGAGTACACTTAACAGCTATGATAGAATAGGCCAAAGGAATATGAGTTGGCTGTTAAGTGCTCCATTAAAAAATAGTAAAAATATAATTGGGGATAAATGCAGAGACATGCTTATACCCAGAACCACTAAAATCTGTTAGTCTGTGAGACCCAAGCCAGAAAATCAGTTGTCAGTATTTACTGCCTACATGTGCTTACTTTCTGTTTACACGAAAAGGCAATTGGAGAGTCAGCAAACTGTCTACAGAGGGCCAGATGGTAAACAGCTTTGTACACAGCTACGTAGTCTCTGTCCCTTACTTCAGAACCTTGTCATGACAGTATCAGAAAAGCCACACAAGCAACACGGAAACAAACTAGTGCAGCCATGTCACAATAAGACTTCACTGATATAAATAAGCATTGGCCATTATGTGGACCACGAGCCATCACCTGTCAACAACAGAATATACGCAACTTATTTTCAAGGAAATGTCTTATTCAACTTGGATTCCACAGCTTCGGGGAAAGGACAGAAAAGACTTGCCAAGTCGGACTCCATTTCTGTTTTTCAGTCAGCCCTGAACCCACAACACCCAAAAATATTCTGACATTTCAAGTACTTACATACCAGCTCTGCACAGCTGCTACTAATTAACATACAATCGTTATTTTTCTTATGTTTGTAGTCTTCCTATTTTTCTTGCACATACTGTTCCCTTCATTTCATTCTAACAGTTGCGAGGGCAAGAGCTTAATTTGCATTTTATCTATAAGGTTTAGCTTAGTGTTCAGCACGAAGATAAATAAAATGAAGATGCTTGCCTTAGATTTCTACTGGGGTAGAAAACACCATGACCAAGAGGGATGAGGGGAACAAGGGTTTCTTATCCTTCCAGGTTACAGTGTATCACTGTTGGGAAGTCAGAACAGGAACTCAAGTAGGGCAGGAACCTGAAAGCAAGAACCAAGGCAGAGGCCATGGAGGGGTGCTGCTCACTGGCTTGCTGCTGTGGCAAGCTCAGCCACATGTGACTTGATCAAGAGAAGCACCGCCCACACAGGGCTGGACCCGCCCACACAGGGCTGGACCCTCCCACAACAATCATTAATTGGGGAAATTAATTTGACACGGAAATGTCTTTCCTATAAAAGCCTGATGCTATTGCATCCAGGGGAGTGCCTATCACAAAAGTCTCAAGGATTTTCTAATTGGAAGGTACACACGCACACACGCACACATGCACACATACACATGCATACACACCCCACAGCATCTGTCTTTGAAGAACGCTGTTTTAAAAGCCAACAATGATCACTGTGGAAAAGAATGAAAATATTAATAAATTCATACTTGTAACTTACTGCCAAAATTAAGCAACGCTCAACATGTAACCTTTGGATCAGACACTATATACATATTTTACCAAAAATAATCTCCCATCACAGACATACATATTTTTGATATGTATTAAAGCTCTTTTATGTTAGTTATACTCCTTCTTTGGGATACAATGTTTATATGATCACATATACCCTAAAGTTCAGAGTTTTCTGTGTTCACTCATTTTAAACCTTCCGACAATGAGGTCAGACCTGGCACAGTGGTTCCTGGGGTTTACTTTAGAGATCTCTAATATTTTTAGGCAAAAAGTCAAGGGTCAAGTTACATCCCTGTTCCACTTCAATGCAAGTTCTACTGATGCTAATTTGTCAATTAGAATGATACACGTTTTCAAATGAGAGTGGTTATCTTTATAAAGACTTCAGGCGCCCACGAGAGCACAGGCAGCATTTATTTGATGACAGTCCCACACCTGCCACTGCGTAGTTTATAATGGACATGAGGACAACCAGCATTGCTTTGTCAGCTGTTCAAACAGCGCCTGAAAGCCAAAGTCATAAACCAAATGTAATCCAAAGGCAATCCCATAGTTACAAGGTGAAGCTGTCCTCAGAGCTGACTCTGGCACTCCTCTGACACACCACATAGCAGCTTTGGCTCTAGAGACCCAGCTCTTCAGGGTGTTGGAATAACTGAAGCACACACATATGCGTAAAGACTCAGCAATCTTCATTTCTACCCTTGTTTTCTTCTGGTAGAGTCCTAAAGATGTCTGTTTTAAAAAGAAACTTATGGCTTGTCTGGTGACCCTCTCCCCTACCTGTGGTCTCTGTTCTTACTGTTAGCCTTTGCTGCTGGCTGGCATTTCATGATGATCCTGATAACTATAGCACGTGTTTAGAGATATGATGAATCAGGCCCTCGTTTCAACAAACAAAGAAATGGTTTTTCAATTAAGCTCTGCTCTGAGGACATGAAAAATCCAGTGGTCCCCTCCTTCACATGCAATCTTCATAGAACCTCCTGTCTGTAATACAAACAATTACTTATTCAAGTATAATTTATGATGCCTGTCATCTTTGTGTTCCCCTTCTCAGTTTTACTAAATTGTCATTAGACCTGTCACCTGTCCTCTCTCCTTTTACCCTGTGGTTTTCTACATGTCTTGAATTTGTCTTTAAAAATGTGTTTCTATTGCTATTGAGTTCCAGCTTGGAGTACCTGGACATACACATAAACAAGGAGACAGAGTAAGCTGTGCACCCCACACACACTGGCACAGGTATTTCAAATCAAACAGCAGCAGCAGCTGACCCTGTGATTTCTCAAATCACACCTGGGCCATGATGTAAGGTCTCTCTTGCTATAATGAATCCCAAAGCTCCATATATAGTGTCTGTGTCTTGCTTGGAGTGCAAAAGACCTTGAACCACGAGGTCACTGTCACACGGAAGCAGTAGAGTTTCATAGAAATTCAGAGCCCCGTACGGAGCTGTAGACGGAGGTGTAGAGCCATTAGTGCCAAAGAAACACAAATATGGGAGGTTATCAGACTAGAATAGCTTCAAACACTCTCACAGGGACTACACAGCACTTGGTCACTTGTAACTGAAAGGCTGGCATGAAGGCACAGATAGCTCATAAGATATGTTCTCTCTCTCTCTCTCTCTCTCTCTCTCTCTCTCTCTCTCTCTCTCTCTCTCTCAGACAGGGTCTCACTATGTAGTTTTTCTGGTCTGAAACTCACTATGGAAAGCAGGCTGGCCTTGATTCATGCTGTCCCCCTGCCTCTGCTTCCTGAGTGATGGGGTTAAGGAAGTACTCATCTGAGGGTGAGTCTTTCCCACACAGAATTCAGTGGATACAAATGCAAATCTTTAGGCTCCCCATAAAATTCTCATGGTCAAGCCTTGCCACCTTGAATCAACTGCTACTGGAGGAAATCATAGCAGACATGCCTCCACCTGCTGCAACCCCGCTCAGATTGGCTGGGGACAGACCCTCCCAATGGAGATACACTGTGCAGTTATTGTACCAAGAGAGGCCCTTGCTTGGAAACACACACCTCATTCATTCTTTCTCATGTAACACTCTCTTCTCAGTTCAGAGTGAGAACATCTGGCAAGGATGAAGACGGGCAATGATGCCATCTAGACCTCCCAAAAGATGACATCACTGAGCCTGATGAAAGAACCCACAGCAGACGCCCCAAAGGCTGACACTCTAATCTCTTAGCAAATGGAACAAGACAATCTGACACGGCGCCAAGATGAAATTGGCTGTCCCATTGAGAGCACGGTACTTAAAGCCATGGAACCGACAGCCAAAGTAATATGCAACAAGAATTAGGCATAAGTTTTGTACACACATACATACACATGCACACACACACACACACTTTTCCTTAAGCTCAATACTTTTTATCATATTAATTTATGAAAAAGATTGCCATAATGTATATATTTAAATGACTTTTAATATACACATTATACACTTGCATTCAGAAGCATGTCTGAAGTGAACAATCCAGAAATGCCTTGCAGGCACATCAAGAGTCTTCCCGGTGAGCATGAGTTCTGTCAGCAGGTGTTGCTTGTGTCCTCAGAACATTCAGCACATACTGCTAACAAACCAAGCCATTCATGCAGAGAGGGCAAGTGATATGGCACATTTGATAAGTGCAAACCTTTAACAAATTCTTCATGAAAAGCTAGATTTTTTTTTATTTATGTCCACAACTCTTTTGTTTGCATGTATGTCTATGCATCATGTATGTGCCCCTGCCCAGAAAAGCCAGAAGAGGGCGTCAGATCCCCCTGGAACTGGAGTTATAGGTGGTTGTAAGCTACCATTCGTTACTTGAGATCAAACCCAGGTCCTCTGGGATAGCAGCCAGTGCTCTTAAACACTGACCCATCTCTGCTGAGATTTTTAGACTCAGTTCCTACCCACCTCTTGTCCTTCTCTGAGGAAAAGGGGGTATTTTGCAGAGATCAATGGAAGTAAAGGCCAGAAAGGTGAGGCAGAGAATTACCAGAGCATTGTCTCCCTGGAGCCAGGAACAGGCACCTGCACAGCACCTCCTCCTGGTAGTGTGAAGGAGCATATGCCAGTCCTGTGTCACCCAGTTTGCACTCAGTCTAAGACTAGTGTGAGTGTGAGATGTGAGATGTCCTTGTCTCTTGTCTATCTTTTTAAAAGTGATAGTGAATACTTTTTTAAGTCAGATAGGATCTCGGCAAATGCTTTAGATTGCTAGAACATTTAAAGGTGGAAAGTGAAAATCCACAGCTACCTATATCCTCGCCCACCACTATTTGTGCTCACTATGTACGATCCGGACATGTCATGACCTAAAAGAACACAAGGATCTTCTTTTGTCATCCTGACTTTTCAGTATGGACACTTGTAGTGAATGGATGCACAGGAATCACACTGCAAGACATACATTATTGACAGCAAGACCTAAGCAGGACCATCCCCGAAAAACACTGCCAACTTTCCTGGCTTGGTTAGAATCACATGCGTAGCACTTTTATTCATCTCGCCAGACCCACAATTAGACTATAACCCCTCTGAAGAAAGATGCATATTTTTCTAAGAAATATCCTACAGAAGCATCTCAGTATGCTTATTCTCAGTATGACTCTGAAATATACCTCTTTCTAAAATGTGTCAAGATGTAGCAGCAAGGAAACCTTATCCTGAATAAAGGGAGTCTGGCTGAGATCTTAGGTGGCCAAACCTGCACATCACTCAAACAGACCTGCCCTTTAAGACTCACCACAGTTTTAACTTCAACATCTATTCATTCTACAACTCACCGAGAGAGCTCACGTCCTCCGTGTTCCATCAAAAGCTGAAAATATCTTATAGTTGTGTAATTTCAAAAGCCAAAGACTGAAATAAATCTAATCAATTCTCAGTTGTACCTTGGCCAGGTGCCTCGTGGCTGGAAGAAATCTCTGAAGCACACGAGCCAAGACTGGCATCATCAGAGGACAAAGCCAGCTCGAGGAACTGGTATCCTCTGAAAATCAGTCAGGGACATTCTTTCTGATCAAGTACCAACATTAAATCATTATTCATCTTACCAGACTCTTCGATATATGTTCACAATCATGTTCATCTGTCATTTAAAAAAATGTAAACGCTTCCCTTTGTTGATACAAATGAAATGGAGCAGCAGAGAACTGGAGTTAGCAGTAAGTCATAAAGACTGGCTTTACGCTGGCTTTAATAATGGAATAAATGGGAAAGTCATTACCTGACAGGAAACCTTCCTCTTTTTTGGATAATTCCATCTCCCTATATTATAATTACAGAGTTCTATTTATCTTTGAACTTCCTATTATGGATCAAAGGTGACATTTACCCCCAAAAGGCTCATGCACCTAAAAATTTAGTCCACAGCTAAAGGCACTGTTTCGCCAGCTGTGGACATCGGGGAGGTGATGTCCAACTGGAGTCAGTGGGTCACTGAGAGGTGGCCTTGGGTAATGCCCTCAGCCTGATTTTGGTTTTACCTGGGTTTCCTGACCCACTGACATAGAAACAATCATCCTCTTACCAGCACAGCCACCAAGTACCATAAACTCCGCCATGCCTGCATTACCACAATGGACTGCAGCCTTTCAAACCATGAGCAGAAATAAGTACTGCATACAACATGCTGCTTTTCAGGTAGTCTGTCATGGTGACCAAAACAAGACTGGAAATTGGTACCATGAAATGACTGTTGCGGCGAGCATGAGCATATGGTTTGTAGGCTGCCGAAACTGGTTGGCGGCAGAATCTGAAAACGTACACAGCTACAGATAGAGAAGCTCTAGAATGCTGTGAGTTTAAAGAGCAGTTCTGGTGGGAGTTCAGAAGACCATATCTCTTTTTAAAATGTGGACAATGAAGGCCCAGCTCATAGAGTTTTGGGGAAACAGATCTCAACTGGGAGATAGACTACAGAAGAGGTCATTCAAGCTACATTTGGGCAAAGTACCCAGAGGCGTTCTGTCTGTGTCTTGGGAATCTAAGTGAGGCAGGATTCAAAAGAAATGGATGAATTTTTTGCATGGAGGGAATTTCAAGGCAGCATCCCTTTCAGCAAACAGCATGGTTATTACTCACTGCCTCTAGTCAGACTTACAATGAAAAAGAATAAGACAAGAAACAGATAGATTTAGGAAGCTCGCAGTCTTTGGAGGAACAGAGCATGAATTTAGCCTATGTTGTAGTGCGCAGCAGGTGTGGCCAAAGTAGGTGTGGCTGTTCAAGAGATCAGCACAGTTAAGGAGAAACTGTTCACCTTACACTGGGACAACAGGAATGGTATCTTCAGCAAGACCTCACCCATAAAAGGCTCCAGGATTGTACATACTCTCTTGAAATGTAATGCCTAAAAAAGTAGTATTTGGACAGAGTGTTTCTCTATGGAGTTCCCTGCCACCAAATTGCCACCCAGGGAAATGGTTTCCCCAATTCAGCCACACAGACACCTGGCTGCTGCAGCTATGGTCTGAGGAACCAGTCTACATCTTGAGCTAGCAGTGTAACTTGGTACCATCACCTACATACTGATAGCTTTACAGACATACAGAATTCAGATGTTACAGGTTTAAAGTGGGAGAAAGCTGCTATTGGGAGACAACATGCAGCAGAGTCATGCGTCCTGTATAGCACTCCTGAGTAGACAACACATGATACTGTGAGGGTTCCGCATGCATTCCAATAGAGACCTCAGGATGCTGGAAATGCACATACAAGGAGTGTTGGATACCTACTGGGAACAGTGCAGGCATGGAGTGAGGCCACCCCAGTAGACAGCCCAAGTGTAGTTTAGGTCAACAGCTCTTTGGTTCTAGCTCCCCAAACCATTTGGAGCCCAGATGCTGCTGCTAAAATCACAATTGCCTGATATGGGGCTGCAATGTTTGATGTCTGTCCTAAGGTTTCAGTCTTTTTGGTCCAATCACTCATTTCCATCCTCCTGGTCCTCTCTTTTGGAATGGCAATGTGTACCCTGTAGTGTTGCACACCCTGTAGCACTGCACATCCTTCATAAACACAAACTCAAAAATCATTAAGACAATGCAAGTCAAAGCTGAAATGAGATAATAGTTCATATACAATAGAATGGCTGTTATCAAGGAAAGAAATCCAAAAAAAAATTCAACAAGGACCTGAATAGATATGTACATATGCCCGTTTGGGGTAGTAGTAATAGTGGAAATAACTCAAGTGCCCATCAATGCATGGATGAATGTAAACTAGCAAATATAAAATAGAATATTGTTTAGCTATCTTTAAAAGGAAGGAATTTTGATTCACACTACACTATGAATGAAGATTGGAGACATACCCTAACTAAAATAAGGCCATCACTAAAGAATAAATAGAGCATAATTCCACTTATGATGTAACTGAAGTAGGCAAGTCCAAAGGCAGATAGTAGAGTGGTTCCTGGCCTCAGGACTTGGTATTTGACAGGAATGTAGTGTCACTGGGCAAACAAGGAAGACTCTGAAGATGGGTTGTGAGGATGGTTACATAAAAAGCTGTAGCTTATCTGGAAGCATCATTGTTTGTTTATACATATACACACAGGCTACCACACACACACACACAAAAATTAGCAGTGACTATGCTGTCCTGACACCATGTGTAGCTAAGTGATAGAGTATTCGCTTATTCTGTCAACTGTTCTACTGCTATGACAAAACACCATGATCAAAGCCATTCACAGAAAGAAGCGTTCATTAGAGAAAGGACTAAAGGAGTGGAAGGAGTTTGTAACCCATAGGAAGAACAACAATATCAATCAACCAGACCCAACACACACACACACACCCAGAGCTCCCAGGAACTAAACAACCAACCAAAGACACACACATGGAGGGAATCATGGCTTTAGCCACATATGTAGCAGAGAATGGCCTTGTCCGGCATCAATGGGAGGAGGGGCCCTTGGTCCTGGGAAGGCTCGATGCCCCAGTGTAGGGGAATGCTAGGGCAATGAGGAAATGGTGGGTGGGTGAGTTGGGGAGTACCCTCATAGAAGCAGGGAAAGATAGGATAGGGAAATTTGGGCAGGAACTGGGAAAGGGGATAACATTTGAAATATAAATAAAGTAAATATTTAGTTAGAAAGAGAGAGAGAGAGAGAGAGAAAGAGAGAGAGAGAGAGAGAAAGAAAGAAAGAAAGAAAGAAAGAAAGAAAGAAAGAAAGAAAGAAAGAAAGAAAGGAAGGAAGGAATGTTTGTTTAGCCTTATGGTTTCAGGGAGCCCATCACTACCTCAGCAGAGAGGTATGGGAGCCTAAAAGGGCATGCTGAGAGCTCACATCCCATGAAACAGAGTGAGCTAAGTGGGGATGAGGCCAGGACTGGGAAATCTCAAGATCTACCCGACTCCCAGTGACACACTTCCTGCAGCAAGATCACACCTCCTAAACTGCCCAAACAGTGCCACCAACTGGGGACCAAGTAGTCAAATGCCCTAGACTGGGGGAGGGAGGGGGTATCTCATTCAAACCACCATACCAAGAATAAGGGAGGCTCTGGGTTTCAGCCCTATTACGAGACAAAAATAAAAAGATAAAAAGACTGTTTCCAGGAAGTAAGTGGTTTTCTTGTTGGTTGTAAACTGCTTATGGTCTAATTTTTAAAAGTTCTCCAAAACATTTTATTATCATTACAATAAAGAAGGAAACACCTTTTTAAAATTGTTCCTTAAAAAAAAAAAACCAGCAGCAACAACAACAGTTATCACCAGTGTACTGGGTACCTATTCTGGATTTATGTTTCTATGGTAATACCTTACCTTTACATATGAAAAAGACACAACATTTAATAAAAGGAAAAAGATTTAAGACACTGTGCTTACCATATAACACAATGATTTTTAAAAAGCTATTATTGCAATGGGGAAATGCGTTCTCCTACTACAAAGGGACATAGTCCATAAAGTGTGATAAGCAAAAGTGCCAAATGCCTCCCTCTTCCTTACCATGGTCAGCTGTCACCCAGTTCAAATCCTACACTCGATTCTCACATGAAACATTAATAAGAATGCAAATCATTTTAAGAATTTCCACAGACTGCCTTTCCCCTCCTCTACCTTCACATGGAAGCAACAAAGCCGTCGCCCAGCTTCACCCCTGCCTTCAGTGGCAGCCAAGTCAATGGGAAGTACAATGCCAACATCCTTTATTTTCGGTCCTCATTCTGCATCTCCCACAGATCCACCCAGGTGAAAACCAACCAAAAATACAAGCCAAATTCATGTATGGGCCCCTCATAGGCCCTCTGAGAATCTTAATTGTTAGCAATTAAGCTAACTTTTTGACATATAAAGGAACAACCATGAATAATTCTTAGAAAGTAATGTGTTCTTCGTAAAAACCCAAAGATGGAGAGCCTGGTGTGGCTCAACGCTCTTTTCACCATAACCTTACCTTGCCAGAGTAAACGTGTGTGTGTGACAGTAACCTTTACACTCTCAGACCCGTTTGCAAACAAAACCACCTACGCCACATTTCACAAGGGCACAGTGGTGTTCACGGCTGAGGGTCATCTGTCGGAGTCAAGAGCGGAAAGTGCTTTTAGATCCATTTCAGGAAGTTCAACAACTATAAACATGTAAACTAGACAGGATAAGAGAAAAAATGCCCCTCTCTAAGTGCATAACAAGAAGCATCCTTGAATAAAGTCAGGAAAGCATACATTAGTAGGTACCATTCTAAAATGGGGGGGGGGGAGATGCCAGAGAGTAGGGAAGGAAAAACGGTACATGATCAGAAACAGCCTGCCTTCAGAGAAGTTATGAAAAAGACAGCAGATTCCAGAACATGGCTGACCACAGACTCTAGGCTACAGATGCAAAGAGAGAGAGGACAGGAGATAAGCAAGAACTGGACACATGGTGGGAGAAGCAAGGAGACAAGGAAAACTAAAGGGTGACAAAAGCAATCAAGGATTTCAAATCCATGGATCTATTACCTGAGAATATCATAAATGTATACCATGCACTGCAGTTGTTACTGTTTACCAAATGATAGTTCCAAACTTTATCATTATTCCACCTTGCCAACCAGACCCATCAACAGCCATGACAACTCCACCTGAGTCGCTCATCCTTACTGTACCCAGCACTAAAGAAACTTCCTGTTAAATGTGGAAAAGCAAAGCTCTCAGACTGGTCGATCCCACTCTGTCTCTTTACTGATTGGCAAGATCAAGCCTTCTGATCTGTATGAAAACTGCCTTCATCATCTTAGAAATGGACGCGCAGAGAACCTCTTCTTTCTCTGCACATGGAAGCAAAAGACCAGATTTCGGCGAAAAAGTTCCATGGAATTTTCAAACCCCGTTTTCCATGGAACTACAAGTCATAGTTAACAGATTAGAGTCAAAGTGTCTGGAAGGATTGCAGCAGGGCCCTCAGACTTGAAAGAAGACAACATAGGGAAACAAAGAAATGAGAGACAAAAGCAAGAAGACTCTGGCCACCACCACCAGAACACGAACTCAGAGAACACAACCCGAGGGTACAGCAAACAGCTGGGATGAGAGGAGCTGGTGGCTGTGGCTCTCTAAGACCTACACAATTTCAGAAATAAAAAAAATTCTGTTTAAAAGCTTGCAGGAAACATCCCTCTTGCTAAGGCAGCAGGGACATACAGGCCTAGGCTGTAAAGACCGGAAAGCCGCCCTGCATTCTCTCCATACCATATGATCTCTTAGAAAAATACAGTAGACAGCTAATGAGGAAGACACTTGACATCACCCTCTAGCCTCTGCACACATGTGCACATGCCCCTACACATATACATATGAACACATATACACACTTATAAATGAGAAAAATAATTTTTAAAAATGTATTCTATGAGGAACTGGAGAGATGGCTCAGCAGTTAACAATACACACTGATCTTCCAACAGACCTAGTTCAGACCCCAGCACCCACATCAAGCAACTCACAACCATGTGTAATTCTAGTTCCCAGGGATCACCATTTTCTGGACTCTGGGAGTACCAGGCATGCATGTGGTACACACAGATTCATAAAAAAAAAAATTTGTCTGGCCAGCTCTTTGGTTTTCTTTCACATTTATTTTTGTAGAATAACTTCTTTTCAGATTTATTTTGTGTGTGTGTGTGTGTGTGTGTGTATGCGTATATGCATGTGCAAGTACACAAAAATGAGAGGAAGAAAAGGGAACCAGATGGGAAAGAGAAAGATACACACACACACACACACACATATATAATATTATATATTTTATATATATTTTAAATATAAAATCCAGGGGGTATTGGCAAAAGAGAAGAAAACATGGACCAGAGGAAGACAAAAACATTTAGGAACATAAATGTCACAGAAAAGTAGATGCACTCTACATGGACATCAGTCGCCATCAATATACAAAGGAAACAAAGGACAAGGCAGAAAAATGTAAGAACAAAGAGATGGAACTAAACTAAGCTACAAATAGTTAGGAAGAAGGTTGGATTATGTTTTCCCCAGCGTGCACACATTCAAGGGAAGTACTCTATTACCGAACTATATCCCTAAACACCACCCCCAAGTTATACATTTTGGAGATCAGTAAATATGATTCAACATACGTATAACTGTGGTCCCTAAAAGGTGACAATGATCCACGGAAAGGAAAATATTTAAGTCTACTATTCAAGAAACACTTCTTGAACAAAGAGACTTAACTCTACAAATTAAAAGAGTACTGAAACCTTACATGTGACTCACCAAGCAACCAAGCGTGTCCTAGTAAAATGAAGCTCGGGGAATTTGCTTTTCCTTCTCTTTGGTAGTAGAGATCACACCCAGGCTTTCACACAAGGTAGAGGGGCACACTCTACCAGGCAGCTCCAAGTCCTTGTGGAATCTTTGCATTTGCGGATAGTATCTCACTGAATTACCCAGGCTAGCCCTGAACACTCACACCCTCTCTCTCCCTCCCTCTCCTTCTCCCTCTCTCCATCTCTCCCTCTCCCTCTCTCCCTCTCTCCCTCTATCTCTATATCTCTCTGTAGTCCAGCCGTGCTCCTAATATGCAACCTTTCTGCCTTATTCTCTAGAACAGATGGGATTATAGGTCAACAACACCACTGAATATGATTTAAAATGCAAAGAACAACTTCCATGGCACTTAGGCAAAAAGAAAAGGAAATTGGGTGAGCTGTGAGAGGGAAATGTGTTAACCCTACTTTATAATTCTAAGGATAGTCTATACTGTACCATAACTCACTAGAACACTCCTTCACAATACTTAAAATCCTTGCTCAAACTGGGAGCCAATGAACTCTTAAACATCCAAACCTTCCCTCAAGTACAGAAACAGCAGAGTAGCAGTTAACAGGGATGTGATACAGTGACTCCAAGAGACGAGCAGAGGGGCTGTACACACGGTGCCCTCGGTGAAAGTATGTGGATTCTAGTCTGGCGAAAGGTCTCTTGGCTAATTTAACTCTCTCCTCAATCGGGACCAAGCCTTAACAGAACTCCTAGGGTGTTTTCTGGGCCCTGCACTCCAGTTTTGTATCCCAAATCCTTGATACCACCAACTCGGCTTCCTGGTGTTGAAGAATGATTTTTCTCTTTGAATTTTAAAGCTGAGCTCTTCCCAGTGCATTCATGATTAAAACCAAGTTTTGTCTCCCAACAGGTCTTTATACCAAAGGCTCTATTCATGGTCCCAAGTTTTTAGAAGCTACTTTCTATCTAGATTCTTTATTTGTCTTCCTTCCAAGTCCCTTAACAACCAGGAAATACCTGGAGAGTAAATTATCATAGAGTTAAATTCCATCTCTAGCTCTCTCTCTCTCTGCCAAGATCCCAGTCCCTCAAGTACTAGATACCACTTTTTTTTCTGGCTTTGCTAATTTTCTTTGTGGAAATATTAGTATATAAACTACTCTAGTTAAAAGCAGAAATACTTTTATGGTGAACTGAATTATGGCTTTCATCTCTGGAGACTCGCAGAATCCATATAACATCTTTTTTTTTTTCTTAGAAGCTACTCTAAAAGCCCTTAAAGGCACTTAGTTAAATAGCAGCTGATAGAACAGCCCAGATAAGCAGCATTCCATTATCCCAAATATCCACCAGATTCTTCCCACATGCTCCTTCCATATCCACATCCTTGTGACTTCCTGGACTTTGATCCACTTGTATTTGGCAACTCCCACTTCTGAGTTCCTCAGTGCAGGACTTCCTTTCTGTTACAGAAAAGCTTTCCTCCTGAGCCTACCTGGCCCACATCCCCAGTCACCCCAAACAACTCTGTGCTGCAAATCCATCATTTCCAAAGCTCCCCTAACTATCATCTTTAAATTCTGTCAATAACAGAACCTCACTTCCAAAGGAGAAAAACCAAATGCTCAAGAGTATTCCTAAAGCAAGCTAAGCTTTCCTTTTTGGCTATGTAAGCCTTCTAGAAAGTATGGCAAAATATACCATTACCTACATAATGGTTTGTAGATTTCCCACATGATATAGCCATCTTCGAGTGGTTCCTCTATGTCCTCTTCCAGATCAGGGTTACCTTGTTTCCTCTACCACCCAATCATGAAGAAGGAAAACAAAGTCCTCAACTGTCTTTTAGAGTTACTACTGCTACAAAGAAACACGGAAATTAAAACCAAGCTGGGGAGGAAAGGGTTTATGTGATGTACACTTCTGTCTCATAGTTCATCACAGAAAAGAGTCAGGAAAGGATCTCAAACAGGGACCTGGAGGCAGGAGCTGTTACACCAGCTATGGGGAGTAGGGTGCTGCTTACTGGCTTGTTCAGCCTTCTTTCTTATTGGACCCAGAATCACCATCTCAGGAATAGGCGAACCCACAATGGTCTGAGACCTCCTTCATCAGTCACTAAATAAGAAAATACCTGCAGGCCTGCCTATAACTCGATCTGATTGAGTAATCTTCTCAACTGAGACTCCCTCCTCTCTGATGGCTTAGTGTGTTTGAGTAGATATCAAAGTAGCCAGCAGAGCAACTAGGATGTGTGTGGGGGGGGGAGGGATAAACAAATACAAAACACCACCAAGTGTTTTTACTGTTAACTGTAAACAGTTGAAAAAGGCATGAAGTCTTTCCCTCAGAAAATGGAACTGTGAGATGTGCAGGCTAGGAAGATGGTGGCAACACCCTCTCATGGTCTGCCAGGGTCTCCAGGGACTAAAAGCCAAAAGCATCTACAAGAAGAAGAAGGTAAGTAATGCTCAAGTAATTCTAGCTCCAACAGCAAAATTAAATAAGAAACTCTATAAAGCAGGAGAGGAAGTCCAGAGTGCATCCCAAGGGACTGGCTCGGTTTGGAAAGTCCCCTACTCCCAGTAAGAGGGACGCCTACAGCAGAGTGCCGTGGGAGCCAGAGAGAAAAATGAAGACTGCACGCTCATCTAAGAAAGCAGCGAAGGGAGATGCCTGGAAACCCTTTCCTCCTCAGTACTAGGCACTCAGCATCCAGTGCAACAGCCCCAAGAGGCCACTTCCAAAACACACTGATAAGGCTGGGACTGTATGTAGCTCAATGACAGACTGCTTGCCTAGCATGCATGAGGTCCTAGGTTCAATCCCCAGTACTGGGGGGACAGGGAGAGATCCGTTGCTGTGTCAGTGGCTCAGCAGACCAAGACCTTCTTTGAGAAATATTGTCAAGATACTTAGAACAAGTGTCAAAAGACCATATCCTAAATCGTAGAAAAGTAACTTTGAATCAAAACAGGAAGTAAGCTGAAAACCTGGTAGGAGCCAGAGTCTGCAGGAAAACTTTCACACCATCACACATACTGGACCATGAGAAGCACCATATAGCAGAGGTCAGCATCATGACTCGTCTCCTGAAGGACTGCTCAAAGATGTAACTGGTATCTGAGACACCAACTATGAAGAACGGCCCACTGACCAGACTACATCTGTTTCAATCTCCCAGAGGAAAACTTATAAAGGAAAGAATTTCATTGGACTCATAGCCCCAACAGGCTAGAATTGATACAGTGTAGCAAGGGCATGGGGGTAGATGGCTGGAGAAGCAGTCATCAAGACCATTGTTCCTGGTCAACAAGGGCAGACTTGGCAATTTATCATCATTCTTGTTACTTTAAACGATTTCAGTTTCCTCGCTGTGATGGTGGTTTGTATATGCTCAGCGAGGGAGTAACACTATTAGAAGGTACAGCCCTGTTGAAGTAGTTGTGGCCTTGATGGAGTAGGTGTGTCACTGTGGATGTGAGCTTTAAGACCCTCATCCCAGCTTCCTGGAAGCAAGTATTCTGCTAGCAGCCTTCAGATGAAGACGTAGAACTCTCAGCTCCTCCTGTACCATGCCTGTTTCTGGATGCTGACATGTTCCTGCCTTGATGATAATAGACTGAACCTCTAAACCTGTAAGCCAGCCCCAATTAAATGTTGTCCTTATAAGAGTTGCCTTGGTCATGGTGTCTGTTCACAGCAGTAAAACCCTAACTAAGACACTCGCCTATGAAATAATAGTTTTGATAATATTATTGCTAAGACCTTGACAACTTTTACAACCAATAAACAAGTAGACATTGTGGTAGCCCTGGCACCCTTGGACCTCCACTATACGTTTATGAACTTTTACTTAAGAGGATCTGTGTGTGCTAGGGGACACCAAAGAAAAACAGATGTGATCAGTGAGGTCAATACATAGAAAGAGATTTGAAAAACAGAAGTCAAACTGCCACACGCTGGGCTGGCCACCATTAAACCATCTGATAACAGGTCAGAGTCCCTTAAAAGTCAACGTCACTGGATTAAACAGTCATCCATCAATCCCACTGACAAGGCAGAGAAAGTCTTCAAAGTACAGAGAGCACTTTCGAGGGAGAGAAGACACAAGACTCATCTTGGAGTTCTTAAGTCAGTGAAGGAGACGGGAAACCTTGAAGATGTCTATGGGGAAATGTTTAAATGACAGAACATGACTGTGTCTCCTGATCCACACTCATGCACAGCTTACAACCAAGGACAGGACAAAAACAGCATAAATCTAAAACTTCTTCTGCCCAATTACAGTATCTTATCTGGGGCCTCAGTGGCTCAGGGCCTCTCCAACTGCCTCCTTCTGTGCCCTAGACTATGGTCACCTGCCTCTCCCACCCACCTGTGAGAGAGCAATGAGGAGAGAAGCCGAGCTAACTATCTCCATCTCTTCCCACAAAGCTATGGACACACACAAGCCAACTCTCTGGTCATTATTCCAGAACAACTATTTCCCATAGTGGTGAGCCCACATGAAGCTGCAGAGATGGCCTTTGGAGCAGAGGGAGTCGTAGAAGACCCAGAGGTCACCAATCTGGAGTTCTGAAGGCTAGTTATCTAATTAGTGACTCTTGCAGCCTGGTGAAACTACTTCATTAAAAACAAGTGGTGTTTTCCTCTTCCAAGACAACAGCTCAAATCTAAGGCTGTGGTTCTCAACCTTCCTACTGCTGTGATCTTTTAATATAGTTCCTCATGTTTAAGACTGGTGAACCCCAATCTTAACAGTATTTTTGTTGCTACTTCATAACTGTAATTTTGTTACCATTATGAATCATGATGTAAACATGTATGCTTTCCGATGGTCTTAGGCGACCCCTGTGAAAGGGTTGAGACTCACAGGGTAAGAACCGCTGCTCTAAGACAATGATGTGCTCTCCTCTCAGCGTACCTGGAGACTGCAGCAGCTCTGCTGGTGCAAAGGAAGTCTGTTGTTCAAACTACCTAGCAAGGACCATCTGACTAGACACAGAAGCCAACCCCCTGAAAAGGAGTAAGCAGATGGCTTCCTGGTCGTTCTAGTGGCTGGAAGCACTTGCTACTCCAGCCAGCACCCAGATAGTTACAAATGCCCCCTTCAGTAAGGATTATTGGCTAACTCTAGCTGGTGACACTCTTGAACTGTTTTAGTGCCACTCTTTATAATTAAGTCATTTTACACACTACACACCACACACACATTACTGAGAATAACAGCCACATCATAAAATGTTTTAAGATTACAATGTAAAAGCATTCACACGGGGCCAACAAGATGGTTCAGCAGGCCAAGGTACTTGCTGCCAAGCCTGAGTTTAGTTCCTGGAATCCATGTGGAGGAGGAAGAGAACTCCCAAAAGCTGTTCTGTTACACACACACACACACACGATTTCTTTAAAACTTCAGTTGAAATTTTTTTCCAGCAAACAACTTCTTCCTGTCTTTAATTCATAAAATACTCCATTGTGACAGAACAAACTGTTTCTTTGAAAATCTATTTATTCAGTTCTGTGTATTGAACCCATTTCTGCGTATCTAACCCAAGGTCTTGTGCATATCGAGCACTGGGCTATATCTTTAGCCCAAACCCTCTTCTCTGATTTATGGCCTACCTACTACTCGGTCATTAGGAGATATGTCAAAACCATTCCACACTGTATAGAGATAATTCCTTCAAGCCCTACTGATTCCCAAATTCATCTCCAGAATGACCGCCTCATTTCTTGATACAATTTAAAAGCAATTTAGGTGCTGACTTTGCTGTGGTGCTATATCTACCTCTACAGCAGATGCAGGGGTTAATGGAAGCACATTTTAGTAGCATCTAATTTACAACCATCCTAGGTTGCTTTCTATTGCTGCAATAAACACTTTGACCAACAGCAGCTTGGGGAAGAAGGGGTTTATTTATCTCAGACATCTCAAGACACAGTTAAGGGAAGTCAGGGCAGGAACTAAATTATGAACATGGATATAGGAACTGAAGCAGAAACCTTGCCAGAGCACTGCGGGCTGGCTCCTTGTGGACAGCTTGCTCAGCCTCCTTTCTTACACAGTTCACAACTACCTATCCTGGGGCAGCATGGGCCACAGTAGGCAGGGCCCTCCCACATCAATCATTAGTCAAGAAAAATGCCCCACAGACTTGTATACAGGCAAAGTTGATGAAGGCAATTCCTCACGAGGCTCCTCCTTCCCCGGGTGACTCTAGTTTGTGTCAAGTTGACAAAAGACTAGCCAGCACAATAATAAAATAATACTTCCTCCACTCTCCTTCTTCTCTGGCTTCAAAATGCATAAAGAAAACGCCTCTCCTCAATCAAAAAAAAAAAAAATGATATCAGTCAGAGAGAAGAGAAGACCACCTGCTGCGCACGCTTGCCTAGTAACAGGCTCCCTGTGCTAAATTTGCATGAGGAACCAGTACATGTTTTGTGGGTTGTGGGTGGAAAGCAGAAAGCATCTTTTTCTTCCTTTTCCTCAATGTCCTTCAAGCTCATGGGGGGGAAAGGGAAACAGCTGAGACAATTAAGAAACAATACATCAATAGACACTAATCATCCCTTTGAAATGCAATGTACAGAAGAACACAAAGAAGAATAACATTCCATGTAAGACAGCCTGCCTGGGGGGTAGGTTCTAAAGCTCAAGGCCTGTGAGTAAGTGTTTTAAATAACTGTTTACCACTGGGGAAAGCGAGTTCACCCCAGAAATAAAAAGTGACCTGAACTTGCACTTTTTTGCAACAGTTAGAATCCTGTTGGGGGCGGATCTGAATGGTTTGAAGCCCTGTTCTCTCTGTTGACTGCACCTGGGTATCCCTCAGGGAATTGCCCTGCTGCCGCGTGCTAGCTGGCTTTGGGATAGGCAATCTTTTTCTTACACATTGAGAAGTAGGGAATAACAGACTTTACCCTCTGCTGTATACTCAAACTAGGCTGGTGTCCTAATCCAAGCAGTTCTTTTTACTATCATCTTTTATAAAGTCTAAATGGGTCAGGAAACCTCAGATGATCCATAATGGAACCAAGGAGGTCACCCTTGGTGATTTCCTAATTGCATTAATTCTGACTCTTTGAGTATCTCATTCCTGCCATTGTAATATGATTTTCGTGATGTATTTAAACTTTTTATGTTCTTTAGGCATTTTTGGGGGGTTTGTTTGTGATCGATTGTTTATGAGGACTATCAGTAACCGAAAGACAGGAAGCTGGATTTAGGCAAGAGTCCCCACTAGCATGTCCCATCTGGAACTCATTGACTCCAATGATGCTACAACCTCCACCTCCCCAGCTACTGAGGACCATAGACATGCGCCACAATGGCAAGCCTAAACTTAACAACAACAATAAAAATCTCTTATGGTTCTAATGAGCATATAAATATTCCTATGGATTTTCTCATCATTCTTCAGATGAGCCAAATGAACAGCTGAAAGATCCCAAGGGAATTCTGCAAAGCAATCTCAAAATGTAGACCTCTTCTGGTCCTCAAATTTACAGACATTATCTTCTCTACATCCAGGCTAACTCACCACATTCTCTACTAAGAAAAACAAAACTCCAATGACATCACCAGTGAGTGGTTATGGTGACAAAGACATTGATGTATTCCTGTGAAATCTCCCCATAATAGTCAACCAGATGAGACACCACTCTGGCGGGGGCAATCGGTGGATAGCATTGGAGTAAACATTATCTTGAATAGTTAGGGCAAGGGGTGGTGGCACCACTACAGAAAGACTCAACAGTCCCCCAGAGGCTAGTGAAAGCCAAAACTTGAGGGATAATAGAGCTACTTGTGACAGACTCATACCTCCAGGACTGCAGTTAGGACACAGGATACTCTTTCTTGTGAAGGATGGATCTGTGGACCTCTAGAACACTGGGGGCCCATGTTACTCTAAACTATTCAAGATTCAAGTCGGTCCCTTTGTGACACTATTAGGGTGAAATGGGATCATGTTTGTATTATGTCCCATCCATTATATGTTTGGGCGTACAAGAATGATCCATTAAACTCTTGTTGATTCAACAGTTCAGTGGAAGGATGAACATATTTGAAATATAAAATAAGAGCAGTTTTATCAATCCTAGGTTGTCCCCAGTAACAGTCATAGCTTCTAATTTCTTATCCTTATAGCAACCCGTTGAATGAGAGACGTGCCATCCTTTCAACTGTTCAGAGGAAGAGGAAGAAACTCATTTTTTTTAAGCCATCAAAATAATTTATAATCATTAAATGCCTCTTAAATATACATGATGTCTTCTGAAGCTAGAAGTAATAAGCACACAACCATTTTTTGAAATCTATTTCGAACACTAAACATGATAGAAGTAGGAAAAAGAAATCTCTTATGAAGTCCTCAATGAAAGGCAATTGCAACAAGTTCCTAATTAGACAGAAACCATTCCATCTCCAAGGAAGAATACAAAGCGTAACCATGTTGTCATAGAATAAATTGGGTAGTGTTCTTCTTGTTTCTATTTTGTGGAATAGTTTGAAGAGTATTGATATTAGGTCTTCTTTGAAGGTCTGATAGAACTCTGCACTAAACCCATCTGGTCCTGGGCTTTTTTCTGTTTTTGGTTGGGAAACTTTTAATGACTGCTTCTATTTCTTTAGAGGTTATAGGACTGTTTAAATGGTTCTGATCCTGATTTAACTTTGGTGTTTGGTATCTGTCTAGAAAATTGTCCATTTCACCCATATTTTCCAGTTTTGTTGAGTATAGGCTTTCGTAGTAGGATCTGATGACTTTTTTTTAATTTCCTCAGTTTCTGTTGTCATATCTCCCTTTTCAGTTCTGATTTTATTAATTTGGATACTGTCTCTATGCCCTCTGGTTAGTCTGGCTAAGGGTTTATCTATCTTGTTGATTTTCTCAAAGAACCAGCTCCTGGTCTTGTTGATTCTTTGTATAGTTCTTTTTGTTTCTACTTGGTTGATTTCAGACTTGAGTTTATTTCCTGCCTACTCCTCTTGGGTGTATTTGCTTCTTTTTGTTCTAGAGCTTTCAGGTGTGCTGTTAAGCTGCTAGTGTATGCTCTCTCCAGATTCTTTTTGGAGGCACTCAGACCTATGATTTTCCTCTTTGGAAATTTTGAATTTTTTATGGGGCACTGCTTTCATTGTGTCCCATAAGTTTGGGTATGTTGTGCCTTCGTTTTCATTAAATTCTAAAAAGTCTTTAATTTCTTTATTTATTCCTTGACCAAGTTATCATTGAGTAGGGTGTTGTTCAGTTTCCATGTGTATGTGGGCTTTCTATTGTTTTTGTTGTTATTGAAGACCAGCCTTAGCCAGTAGTGATCTAATAGGAAGTATGGGATTATTTCAATCTTCTTGTGACTCTTGAGGCCCATTTTGTGACTGATTATATAATCAGTTTTGGAGAACGTACCATGAGGTGCTGAGAAGAAGGTATATTCTTTTGTTTTAGGATGAAATGTTCTATAGATATCTGTTGAATCTATTTGGTACATAACTTTTGTTAGTTTCAATGTGTCTCTGTCTACTTAGTGTTCCCATGATCTGTCCATTGATGAGAGTAGGGTGTTGAAGTCTCCCACTATTATTGTGTGAGGTATAATGTGTGCTTTGAGCTTTAGTAAAGTTTATGACTGTGGTTGCCCTTGCATTTGGATATTCAGCATTAGGAGTTCTTCTTGGTAGATTTTTCCTTTGATGAATATTTGGGTATCGAGGGAACTGATTTTTAAAACTTGACTATGACAACAAAATACCAAAGGGCAGAACTCTGTTTCCAGAACCTATACCTCATAAGAAATCATTTCTTCAGTGAAAGTCTTAACTCTGAAAAATCTTCTAAACAAAACTGTAAAATAGGAAAAGACGTTTTTTAAAAAAAATTTTGACTATGAGTATAGTTATTTGTTTTTTACTATGCACTTCAGATGATATAAACCAAAACAAGCCAAGCCAAGCTGAACTGAAGAGCAAACCCATCTGGAAACTGTTATTCCAGGAGGAAAGAGCAAAGGAAGCTCGGAAACCTCAAACTGGGAGATGAAGAATAAAGGTCAACTCGGAAGGAAGAAGAATTCAGCAGAAGCAAAAGGAGCCAGCCAGCTGAGGGTGGCTCACCACACCTCCTTTGGTGTGTGGTAAGCCTGCTGCTCTGAAGTTTCCACACATCCCATGGAATGTGACTACCCCCTTGGACAATATTATGCTACAGAGTCAGGGCGCTGGCTGCATATTCTCACTTTTGTGTATCATCACAGTGAATACAATCCTACTTATTTTTATCTGAATGCACACTCAGGTACTACTACTGTATCTCTCCTTTTGGTTCTTGTCCTAGGTTGCTCTCTGTTGCTATGATAAAATACCATAACCAAAACAACTTAGAAAGAAAGGATTTATTTGGCTTGCACATCTATGTAACAGTCCTTCACTGAAGGAAATCGGGACAGGAGCCTGGAGAAGAAGAAAGTGAAACCGAAGCGTATTGGCTTGCTGCCCATGCCTCGGTTGGTTCGCTTTCTTATATAAACCAGGACCACCATCCCTGTGGTGGCACCAACAGTGGACTAGGCCCTTCTACATCAATAATTAATCAAGAAAGTCCCCCACAGACTTGTCTATAACCCAGTGGTTCTCAACTTGAGAGTCATGATCCCTTCCAGGGTCAAACAACCCTTTCACCGGTGTCACCGAAGATGGTCAAAACACAGACATTTACATCACAAATTGATAACAGTAGCAAAATTGCAGTTATGAAGTAGCAACAAAATAACTTTATGGTTGGGGGTCGTCACAACATGAGGAACTGTATTAAAGAGTGGCAGCATTAGGAAGGGTGAGAACCACTGCACTAGACAAATCTGATGAAGACCCTGTTTCAACTGAGGTTTCCTCTTCCCAGATGAGTGTCTAGCTTATGTCAAGTCGACACAATCTGAGCAGCACAGTTCTGATCCTAAAGAGGAAAATGGTCTAAAACTCAAAATTCTACAGCCTCACTATTCCCAGCTCTATGAGTTGAAGGGTTACACTAATCGATCAACTGTTTCAAGCTCAGTGATGTAAGAAAGAAGAAGGTAGATGCTACGAGATGAATGTCACATGGCTTCAGCCACAAAGAGGCAATATCCCCTCCATGCATGACCACCCCACCCCAACAAGCTCATTCTTAGATAGCCTGATAACTCTCAAGTAGAAAGTATCTTAAAAGTTCATGTTTGACGGCGAGTTAGGATAAGACACATGGAAACTGTACAGAGTCCAGGAGGGAAACGTGATGGAAGAGACAAGGAAGATCCAGAAGACAGACCTTGGGATGAGTCTTCACACCTGTGTAGCTGCCAACAAAGTAAGAAAAATGTAACTGTCGGCAGAATGCCATTGTGCACAGCACTTCTCTTTGAGAGGGATTCAAGATTTCCCCTTAAGTTCCTTTAGTTACTTGGTCATTGTATTTGCTTAAAAGACTTACAGCTAAAATAGCCACTACTTCCAGACAAGCACATCAAGATAGTGTAGCCACAGCTGACAAGAATAATATCAGTGCAAATAGGTAAGAGAACAGTCTCCAACACATCCCTTTTCAGGAAGGCAGGTAGGTGACGATCAAAATTAAAATTAAAAATAAAATTATACAAATAATTTTATACAAAACCTATCCTTGCACATTTATGACTTGAAATTGACTAAGATAAAATATACAATTAATTTTATTTTATTTTAAAATTAAAATTTGCAAATAAATACGCCCTGCAGAAGGCTATCTTAGTCAATGATGTGCATAAATTAAATGGGAGAAGGGAAATGAGCAGGTAGGCAGAGGTATTAGCTACTTTTCTGTTGCTGTGATAAAACACTATGACCAAGGCAACCTATGGACCAAAAAAAAAAAAAATGCATTTGGTCTCATGGTTCCAGAGATATTAAGAGTCCATGGTATGAAGGCACAGCAGCAAGCAGCAGGCATGGTGGTAGGAACAGGAAGCTGAGAGTTTACATGCAAACAAGAAACACAGTAAGCAAACTAAAAAGGGAGTGAGGCTATACATGATTTCAAAGTCTGCCCCAAGCGAGACGCTTCCTGCAGAAAGATTGCACCGCCTAAAGCTCCCCAAACAGAACCAACGAGAAACCAAGTGTTCGAATATCCTAGCTTGCTGCGAACATTGCTTATTTAAACCACCACAGGAAATGAGGGTCTTTTTGATGAGTCAACACTGAATAGTCTCCAAGACATATTAAATATTAAAAGCCTGGTAGAGGAAAATCTTATTATATTTTTTATTAAATGTGGAATTTTGATAGCTAATGATACAGTGCTCTGGGCTTGTTTTTTTTTTTTTACATAGCATAAATTACATGCAGAAACTATAGAAAGATAGTTGAAAAAATAATAGCATAGATGAAAGGAAGAAAACGCTAGCCCTGGTCTTCCAAATGAGTGCTTAATAAGTGGATTTAAGCTTTTTGCCAGTGTTACCTAAATAAACAAAACAAATTAACAGAAGACCATGGTATCTATTGCCCTTTCCAGACTCTACATCTATATCTAGAGAAGTTCAGAGTCCCTCTGCCTTACATGATTTTTTTTGTCTCCTGTACCATTTACTTTGTCTCAGACCCTAAAGAATTATTAATACCATCTCACAGTACAGAGTTTGGCTGTTCTATACCCTCGAGTCTGCTCTCATGACCATTGGTTTTAGGAATGGAATGGAATAGCCCATTAACTGAAACAATAGGACTTATGTTCCTAAACCTGCACTGAAGTAAGCCTGGGAGGCAAAGCAGCTATGAAACGGACTGGAGCCACTGGGTTTAGTGAGATGAACGCAGTTGTTAAGTACATTACTCAAGGATGTCCACATTTTCTAGCCTCTGCAACAGCTCTTCTTGGTGGTCTGATGTATAACCTGTGCTGTACAAATAGACAACAGCCCATTGTTGGCCTGGGTAAGCCTATGAAGTAACTGGACTGCTGTAATTCACTTACTACTAGCATCTATTGTGTATCTGACTTCTTCAAGTGAGCGAGATGCAACAATACATGTGCTACCCATGCATAAAAATGTTTTATCTTATTTGGTTTTTTTTGTTAGCTTTTTTTCTATGTTTTGGGAGGGATTAGGGAGACTAGTCTAAAAGGCATAGCTCATGTATTAGAAAATATCTTTCTCTGCATTAAAAGCAGTATTCAAAAAGCAAAGGGGATCTGCTTTCCCTTTGATGGGTATGAAAAGACTCCAGAGGACATGAGTGATCCCTGGGATGGCTCGGCATCATCAGGGTAAGCATTGTCCAGCATCACCAGTGTGTGTGTGTGGACCAGCATCATCAATGAAAGCATTGCCCAGCAGCAGCATCAGTGTAAGCATGGGTCAGCAGCAGCATCAGTGTAAGCATGGGTCAGCAGCAGCATCAGTGTTAGCATGGCCCAGCAGCAGCATAAATGTAAGCATGGGCCAGCATCATCAGTGTAAGCATGGGCCAGCAGCATCAGTATAAGCATGGCCCAGCAGCAACATTAGGGTGAACATGTCAAGTAGTCAAACACACTCTCAACTTAAGTTGCATCCTGCTTTTCTTGAGCTTTCATCATTGGCAACACTGGGGTCAACTGTTTGCTGGAAAAATCCAGAGAATTAGGCAGTCCCTTAAGGACTGATGACCCTGATACATCCTTCTGGAAATAAAGAACCAAATGCTTTCCTTTTGGACCATGGGCAATTTCTCATCTTAGGCCTCCACACTCCAAACCAGAAAGACTTTCTGCATATTTTTCTCTTACTCCTCTGCATCTGGAAAGCATGTCCAGAGTCCCCACAGAGTCCAGCAGCTTCAGGGCTCCTCTCACTGGGTCACTACAAATAGCCTTCTTTCAACAGAGACAACATCAATTTCAAAGGAGGCCCATGTGTGCACTTGGCTTCTAATAGATCAATAAATGTTTGTGTGTCAGTAGTACATCCTCTAATAAGGATAATGATGTAAACTGTCTCCCATGAGCGACACCAAAACCAGCGAAATGCTGTGGGGATTAACCTACCTCAAATCAACCTGTGGTTCCTTAATCTCTCCTCTTCAGGTACTAGCAATCCTTCCTGCAGCAGTTGCTTTTAACAGTTTTCTCTGAAACTAAATATCATCCTAGCAAGCTGTTAGTCCCCACCACAGAACTGCTGAGAACTAATAACTGAGCTACAAACACCAGTCTTGGCAAACTCTGGCTACAAAAAAAAAAAAAATTAATCTCATGATGACATTTTAGAGGTCTCCACAAAATCACATTTCCAAGTGAAATAAATCCAGTCCCCTAAATCAGGCTGCATTGGAACAAGGAAACAAGCAGCCAGAGCCAGCAATGAATTACACATGGCATGCTAATTACTAGTCTTATCCAGAAATAGCTGAAGACTGCAGGATTTTTGTTGTTGTTGTTATTGTTAAAATAACTACAGTCTTTATTCAAGGGTTGAGCAAATGCATCTGATTTACTCGCATGCTTCAGTTTCTAAACATAACCATATCTATGTGTACTTATTTAAGAGAGGGAGAAGAAACCTCAAGGGCTAGGATACGGGTAGCCAGGGGAGACAATAGGTAGCCAAGAGAAAAAAAAAGCCCGTGGTAGTGGAGACTGACTACATCATCCATCAGCATTCTCAGACGTGCTGTGTGAGTGTGAAGCTACTTCGCTGCCTGTTTTCTCTGTTGCATCCCACCTAGACCTCGCTGAGAAATGGGGCAGAGCAAAAATGACCCCTGACCATCATCTGTAGCGTTGTCCTCATTTTCCCCATAGGTGAGGACTAAAAACAGTGCTGAGGAAACATTCCGACCATAGAAAGACTCTTCCCTCAGACACACTTAGAATGCAGGACTGAGAAGATGGTTTTCAGTCAAGTGCTTGATGTGCAAGTGTAAGGACCAGAACTCAGATCCCCAGTGCATATGTAAGAGCTAGGCAGAGTGGCCCATGCCTGCAATCCTAGCTCCAGGGAGGCAGAGACTGAGGGATCCAGCCAGTCTAGATGACTTAAAGACCTCCAGTTTTAGTAATATGACAAAAAAGATGGAGAACAACTGAGGAAGACACCTCAAGTTGTCCTCTACACATGTGCACACATGTGTGCACATGAGTGTACACACATACATCACAAACGAAGCAAAAGGGAGGAAGGAGGGAACGAGGGAGAAAATTAGCTAACATACAATTGTGAGGGTTCAAATGAGAGCAGCCATGAATAAAACGGATACATGGATATATTTTTACCGCTGTCCTGGTTCCCTAGCAACAAGATGAGCATCTTTATGTGTGTGATTTTGGCCAAAACGATTAATATCTTAACCTTTACAAAGGCTACAATGTGGGCTACAAGGTTTAATTTGGAGTCTTAGCCCTGTTTAGAAATAACCCATGTCTCATTTACTCCCCGCCGCCTCTAAATATGACCCAGTTTTTCTCCATCATCACATGCCCAGGTCTCACATTCTATAATATCCATAACAGGCTCCAGAGGAAGGAAGCTGACCAGAGGAAGCATCAGTACCACACAGGTCTCCCCTTCAGACTAGAGGTCATGGCTGACCCCATGTCACATTCCAGAGACAAGGCCAACAGAATACAAGTTGTCCCTCACCCCGGGTCCTACAGAGGCTTTACAACACCATCTGATGCACCTTTGGAGGTTGGCCTCATGGCTAGAGTAAAGCTACAGATGGGAAGAGACCAGTGGAATTTATGGAGAGAGGCTGCTTCCCTCTGCACTGGTCACTGTTCTGTGACCCCACAGGCTGCAACTGTACAAAACACTGTTGACTCTCCAGTCAGGGCTCTCCATAGACAAGCAAGGACCTGAAGTTGAGAAGGATAGCATTCTCCAAGAGCAAAGATTTTTCAGGCAATAGACAGGGCCACATGTTCTGTGACCAGTTGTTGTTGATCCAAGTATGATTTTGAGCTCAAGAGATTGAACTATGTGAGTTCTAGATAAACACAGGTCGACATAGAAGCCCCTTGGCGGGAGAGTTCCTTGGTCTCATGAACATTCGCCTATGGAAGCAATCGGTGTCTCGAGATTCCTCTTGTCAAGAAGGTAGTAATTCTTCTCATGCCATAAAGCAGAGTTACAAATCTATGGGGTGAGAACACAAGCCAGCAAATGACGCGGGATAGAAAAACACAGAGGACCAGACATGTTCCTGAACTACATCTCTTAGAAGAAGCTGTGATCTCTCCTGGCAGATGAAGAAAGGGCGGGGTGGAAAAGCCATGTAATGAGTAAATGGTAGATCCAAAGGAGCAAGCCTGAGCCTCTCGCCTAGAACACTCATGCATTTTCCCATAGTCATATGATTACAGCCTTGCATATATTATATATAAGTATATATTAATTAATACACATTAATTAATATATGTTATATGTAACATATATGATTGATATATGTTATATGATATTATATGTCATATGCTATGTGTTATATGTTATGTGTTATGTGTTATATGTTATTGGAATAAACTGAAAGCAACTACACAGAGAGGAAAACAATGGAATCCTGGGTGACTTCTGTCTTCCTGTCTTTTATTTTATTGTTAAGAATGTGAATTAAATAATAAATACAGCCTATAAATCAACATTACATGTGTGCCAGTAAAAGTATAATTTCCATGACTTTTATTATAATCTTTTAGGAAAACAAAATGAGAAGGCAGGTGTGGCATGTGCCTACAATCCCAGCACTGAGGCCGCTGAGGTAGGAGGGTTATAGGTTCAAAGGCAGCAAAAACCCTACCTCAAAATATATAGGAAGTGAGGGGAAGCACTCGAGGGAGGAAGAACATAGAGAAAACGGAAGGAAGAATGGAGAAGAGATAATTACTGACAGGCACTTGGAGGTCAGAGCCCTAAATGCCACATGCTATATGGTTAGCTCCTAGCATTGGACCAGAGGCTTGAATTATGGACTTGCCAGAGTACCCCTCCCTGCTTATAGAACCCCTGGAGCTGTATACAGAGATGGAGCTTCTATTAGCTCAGCTCCCACAATAACAGGAAGGGTAACAGGATGATTGAAGACCCGTTCTACAATGCTATGTAACACAGCTAAGAAATAAACCCTATTAATGTAAGTCTATTAATGTTATAGCATCTCTCTTTTTCTTTCTAAATCCTTTTACATTTATCTTTGTTTCATGTGTGTGAGTATTCTGCCTGTGTGTGTATTGCATTGTGAACATGAGTGATACAGAGGCTGGGAGAGAGCATTGGATCCCCTGTACTGTAACAACAGGCAACTGTGAGCGCCATGTGGGTTCCAGGAACCAAACCTGGCTCCTCAGCAAGTGCTCTGAGCCATCTCTCCAGCTCTTCTTCTTCACCCTTTAAAACATTTATATATTTATCTGTGTAGGGGAAGGGGCACACGTGCCACATCACACATGGAGAAGTCAGTGACTTTTATGAGTCAGTTCTCTCCTTCCACCACGTGGGTTCCAGGGATCAAACTCAGGTCAGAAGCGTTTGCAGCAAGCATCTCTACCTTCTGAGCCATCTCCTCAGCCCAAACTCTGTCTTAATTCCAGGCCCATCTGCCTGACTCCTTCATAATGGAGGATAAAGAGATGAGTCCATAATGAGGTAAAAGATTTAACCAAACTCAATCTGGCTCCTCATAGCTGGACTACCATGCTATCCAACCATGTGTGGGACATCGCATCCCTCTGTACCTCAACCAAAGCATTCAATTGTTAATGCTTTCAATCAAGAAGTACTTAGAAATTATTTGCTGAATAAATTAGTAAGTGAATGCATAGGTTAGTTTACAAAAACCAACACTTGGTCTAATCCTCAGATGGCCATCTTGGTAGCAAAGGGGTGACTGGTTTTATCATTTGGTTTTATGTAACACCACAGATTGAGCCTCAGCTGGAGAATGTGGAGATGCCTGCCAACACAGACTGGCTGGGGCAGAGCGGAATTGTACACAACTGCACAGACTTTCTCTCAAGGGGCTATTTCCCTGTGACTCAGAGGCCCAAACCCCTACCGGTCCTGGCACTTTGCTTTAGTTTCCTTTAACTTTTTTATTGCCTGTAAACAGAAAATTCCTCACTGTTATTCAGCCTCAGGAAACTCAGTTCCCTGTGTGCCGTTACAAAATAACAAAGCGGCGTGTAGGGCCCTTATGCAGGACTTTTCCTCAGGCAGCAGAACAGGGCTGCTCATGAGTGCTGGTTAGGGTGGGCCTTATATAGACTGTGCCCTGTACATCTTCTTAGTCCTACTATCCTAGAAGCAAAGATTTGATGGTAAATAAACAGCAATTGACGAATAAAAGCCCTTTCCACTTTTGACACGCTCTAATTTTTTTAATGTAATTTAATTTTATGTGTTTACTTATTCACTTTACATCCCGTTCACTGCCCCCATCCTGGTCACCCCCCCTTTTTTTAATACTCTAATTTCTTAAACTGGGCCAACTATTTGACTCCTTACTTTGATAGCTCACTGGATGTATGTATTATTGCCAAAAAATAAAGAGGTAACTTATCTCATGGTGGACAATAAAAAATTCCCTTAAGACAATCTGAATTTGTATCTTTACAAAAAACAAGACTATACACATTCCAGTATAAGAATAAAGGACCCCCCCCAAAAATGATTAACAGATGAAAGAAATTATCAAGTCTTCTGGTTATGCAGAAATTCTGAAGGTTTCAGGGTTGGTTTTCCCAGAATAATATACAGAATCCTTGGAGGGATGCTCAGTATCCCACACAAACAAAGGTTAGGCTGGAGAAGACTGCTCCAAACTTTAAGCCAACCATAAGCTAACCTTTCTTGGTATGCAAAGTGTCAACACTTTTCTACTGGGGGCAGACAGAAAGACCATTGTCTGCTGTCTTTAAGGATCAGAGACATGAGGTCATGGGTCACTGGGAATAATGAAACAAAGTCACCTACTCTGATGACAATGAGTGGAATGGATAAGACACAAGGAGAGGGGAGAGAAAAACTGTCTCCCAGGTATACACATAGGCAGGTGGTGGGTCTTCACCCAGGGGTGTCACCCACTCATGTCTGCCCACACATTAGACTATAAGGGACTGTATCAGAAGGACTGAACACTGCAACAGCTCTGTTCAAATCTCTAGGCATTGGGGCATTTCGGGCTTTAAGAAACCAGAACTTGGGCTCTGTACTGCTTGGTTTTTTTTTGTTTTTGTTTTTGTTTTTTTTTTTTTTACAATTTAGAAAGATCCAATGAACAGAAGGCTCATATTCAATGTGAAATTAAATTAAATTAATTTTATGGGCCATGTCCTATGGGGGAGGATAGCAATTGCATTCCCTAAACTGAACTCCAGAACGCTCAGTGGCCACTGAACCTCTCCCATGATGCTCTAGCATTTATAAGAAAGTCATGAATACAGAAATCCCTCTTCAAGTAGTAGAAACATGATCCATTCCAAGAAGGCTGGGTACCCAAGTCCAACAAGAAAGCATCTAATGAACTGTAACCCAGTCCCTTAAATATTCTATCCCTCTACAGCAGCGCCAGTGGCTCAGCGCAACTAGATCTGCAGCTGGGCAGAAATCCCTGATATGAGGACAGATGGTCTCTAAATGATTTTTACCAAGAACTCACATCTGTATTAGTTGCTTGGATTGCTGTGATCACAGTTTCTGATAGAAATAACTGAAGAAAGATTTGCCTTGGTTCATGGTTTCAGAGGGTCTTGGTCCATATTACAGTACAGAAGATGAGGTGCCTACCAGGAGCACCACAGCAGAGGCTGTTCACACCGTGGTGGGCCAGGAGCCAAAGGAGCAAGAGGAACCAGGGATGGAGCTACAACCCTGAAAGATACCCCATAGTAACCTACTCTGAACTAGACTCCGTCTCCTAAACATTCTGCAGCCTCCAAATGTAAGACCAGATGGGAAATCTTTACTCAAAGGGTAAGCGAGTAGGACACATTTCAGACTCAAATAATAACAATTTCTTCCACTTTGTAAAGTACTTTGTTTGGCCACCTAGCAATTATTTTTTATTCATGTGTCTGTGTGGTGTACACATGTGGGAGTACGCATGTTCGCGCATTGAAGGCATATATGTGCGGGCGGGTACATGAGCACACATGTCTCTGTGAGGTCCAAGGTTGTCAGGAATCTTCCTTGATTGCTCTTTCAGATTGTTAGCGAGACAGGGGCAATCAAACCCAAGTTCATCGATATGGCTAGTCTAGCTAGGCAGTTGTCCTAGGGATCGCCTATTTCTGTCTTCCTAGGCTGGAGTTACAGGGAAGCCCCCGTGCCCACCTGGCATTTACATGGAGTCCAAATTCCACCCCTCCTGCTTGCTCTTTAAATACTGAACAAGCTCCCAGGACCCCCAGCTGGCAATTCTTAATGTCGATTTTACTTAAGCTTTCTCTACCAGTCACCCAAACATGGAGTCAGAACCGTTCATTCCACTGTGATTGAAAGATAGGCGACCCTATTGAAAAAGTTTAAATTTAATTGATAAACAACCAAATCAACTATACTGTAATAAATTCTACTTATTTCAAAAATCCTTGGACAGTTCAATGTCCCATTATGTCTTTTAATCTCTCCTAACACTGTAAACCATTGCACACGTGTGCTTGGTTAGGGTTTCTATGGCTGTGATAGAACACTATGATCAAAACCAACTTGAGGAGGGAAGGGTTTATCCATACCTCAGGTCACAAATCATCACTGAGAGAGGTCAGGGCTGGGCCTCAAAGCTGGAACCTGGAGGCAGGAGTTAAGGCCACAGAGGAGCACTGCTTACCGTCTTTGCTCTCCCCCTGGTTTGTCAGTTTACATTTTTATACAACCCAAGACCACCTGCCTGGGGTTGCTCCCAGTGGGCTGGTCCCTAAATCAATTATTGATCAAGAAAATGTTCCACAGACTTGCCTGCAGGCCAATCTGATGGAGGCATTTCTCAATGCTGGCTCATGTTGAGTTGACAAAAAAAAAAAAAAAAAAAAGCCAAGCACAGTAAGTCTCACATATTCTCACACTGCCTTATTTGTAAAATTAAAATAAGATGAATAAATAAAATAATAAAGTGAAATCATAAGATTTGGTACCTGAGATGTAAATTGCATTGTGCCCTAGAACTGAGCTCTTTTGAGAACTCGGATACTGATTAAACAGACTCTGGGCACACCTGAAACAATTACTGGACAAGATGAAGCCTGAGACCCTTACAGAGATGTGGAAAATGCCAAGCGGTAGAATCTTCAGCATCAGTACAAAACAGGGCAGGACTGCAGTTCCTTTTAAGACCCAACTGGTATATCTAAAAGCCACAATGCCAAAACATCTATAAACTCAAAAGAGGCTGTATTTCCTTCCACACCACTTACTTTGTCTGCCAATGCGGCATATGTCTTTGCTTTTTTTTTTTTCAGGTGTGTTTTTTAATGCTTCTAAGTAAAACATTTACATCAGTAAGCCCTCATGTTTGTTTGTGTCTCAAAGTATACAAGGAATGGCCTACTGCCAATGTTTACAAGACTGTGACCTCAACTCACTTGGAATCAGTGGTTTGTAAAGAGAGGTTTCATAGCCAGACAGTGGTGGTGCACATCTTTAATTCCAGCACTTAAGCGGCAGAAAAGCAGGTGGATCTCCATGAGGAGTTCGAGGCCAGCCTGCTCAATAGAATAAGTTCTAGGACAGCTAGGGCTATACAGAGAAATTCTGTCTCAAAAAAAAAAAAAAAAAAAAACAAAAAGAAAGATTCTTTAGTGTAATATTGTGATCATATTATACTAACTCCTTCATGAATTTTTTCTTTCTTTTTTATGTTATTCAGATTACTAATATTTCAGTAATATTACAGCCAAAGTTATGTATTTTGTACCATCTAAAATGCCCATTGCTGTAAGTCTGAGAAACTGTTAGTCCTTACTGCTGTGAGTCTGAGAATGGCCAGAAACAGATGTCAATCAAACATTAACATCTGCTCATTAAACAGAAATGGAATAACCCTTTATTCATATTTTTTGGCTCAGCTGATGGAAGGTATCCAAGGAGATACTTTGTTAATGGAAAACAAGGTGGAAACATTTATTTGCTAGTTTTTGGGGGGTGGGGGGACTAGGTTTTATTTCACTTAAATTTAACTGAAGAATTATCAACTACTTGCTGTAAGCTTTACTGTCTTAAAGAAACCCCAAATCACAAGTATACCTGCAACAAGTTCTTCAGTTCAGAATATGAAACAAATATAATTCCCATGCTACAGCCTCCATGGAGCAAGTCTCTTTGGGGATGGTGACAGTGATGGCTGGTCATTTACCTGATGTAGGTCTACATGAGATTTTATTTTTTAAAAAAAAATCTAATTAATAAACTCAAGCTAGTTAACAATATATTAGCCTCCATCTCTTGGTCTCTTTGGATACCACATTTTATCAGCTTTGTCTATGTTTCGTCAATGCTAACAGCATTTCTTCAACTGCACAGCCCTGACTTCTTCGCCACAGCATTCAAGGTCCAAGAAAGATAGGCAGGTAAAATGAAGAAAATGGTGGCAATTCAGACCCCGGGAGAAGGAAGAAAAACTGCTCCTTACACATCTGTTTGAGCCTTGACAAACCTCAGACACCTACTGTCAAGAAAGAGCCTCTCCCAGGTGCTGTTTGTACTAGTCAGCTGAACATTAGCTAACAGCCTCGGACACAAATAAAGACGACACAAAAACAAGTCACTGAACTAGAAAGCCTGCATAGAAGAGACTAATTGACATTCTTGTTTTGATTGAAATCCTTTGTCATTTCCTCTATGTCTAGTATATTTACATCATTTCTCCCTCCCTCCAACCCCTTCCATGTTCTCCCCGCTCAAATCCACAGCCTCCTTTTCTTTGTTATTGATACATATATATAAATGAGAATAAATAAACACAAGTGGCTGAGTTCAGCCCGTGTTGCTCGTATGTGTCTGTTTTACCAGGTGACACATCTAACCGTCTATTTGTGTTGTTACATCACACAATCTACAACCCAATCCCTTCCGTCTCCCTGCCTGCCCTCTTCAATCTTGCCTATATCGTCCTCGGCCCACACCCAAGACGTCTCACATCTGACATCATTAAAAAGATTTCTCTAATGACCCTCACACCTCATGCCAGAAAATGTTCCTACCTCTGAGGAGACCAGAACCTTACTGATCATCCCTTCAAGGTCCTAACATTCTCCCAGGACTGGATAGGATACCATGGAGTTCAAGGATGCCTCCAGACTCCCTGGGAGTCAAAAATGTTCTCTTTTAGGATAGGGAGATGGCTCACTGGATAAAAGTATGCATCACTCAAACACAAATATCCCTAAAATTCATGAGAATCTAGGCATAGTAGCACATGTCTGTAATTTCAGTGCTCACACAGAGAGACAAGATATGGAAACAGGCGGATCCCAGAGAGCCAGCTAGCTCAGTGTTGGCAGCAACAAACAAGAGACCCTGTATCACAGCAGAAGACTATGAACAATATTCAAGGCTGTTCTCTGACTCACACATGCAAAACCATGGCACGGGTATTCCCACACTAACATCAACATACAGCACACATACACAAATTTAAAAAAAAAAACTATTTTTAGGTTGATCCATCTTCCTGCCCTTTCTGTATTAAATCCAAAAAGAACTTAGCCAACTACTTCCATCTGGAAGAATCTGTAATAATTATACAGCTCTGTGGTGACCCTTTTTGAAAGGGGTGGCCCTTGAACGCCATCACCAACAGGACTTTAGGAGGTCATCTTCCTTGAAGGGCATGCTCGTCCAGCAAATACCCTCACAGATGCACCAAGTGTGACTTTGCCGGGACTGCTGAGACACAGTCTGTTATAACTGGCATCAGTTGCCACAAGCAAGCGCTAAGAACCTGACCCTGGCAAAGCACATTTTACACTCCAGTGCTGCTCATCTGGGTGATACCAAGTGGGGAGGCGGGGGTGGGGGCAGGAAGGCAGAGAAGGAGGTACCGGAACATGATGCCATGCACTGCACCCAAAGACACCCTGCTGCAGAAACGACTTCACCCACACAGACAGACCAAGCCCACAAAACCAAGTTTTCAAACTGCTGCTGAGCCTCCCATAAAAAGCAGTTCTATTTCTAACCTCCCGCACCATGGAAAAATACAAACGATACCAAGCAACCGAGAATCTCTGAAAGTCTTATTTTATACTCTTTCCCCACACCCACGCCCAAACCTCCCCCACAGAAAAAAATCTTAGGTGGAAAATTTGCTAGCTTTTTTTTTTCCCGAAGTTTGACAATACTGTGATCAACTGACAAAGCTGCTGGCGGACTTGAATGTAGAAGAATTTGCTAAAGGCATTTTCCTGTTACAATTGTGGCTGTCTACTTGATGAAGGGGGGAAAAATGTCATTTGGTAATTGAAGGGCAGAGGACTGAAGAGATAGTCCCGTTAGCAAGTGTTTGCCTTGCAAGCATAAAGACCCAAGTTCAACCCCAGAACCATGTAAAAAGTCTAAATTAACGTGTTTTAAAGGTGTCCATGGTGGCACATGCTTATAGTCCCAGTGTTAAAGAGACAGAAACTGGTGGGTCCCTGGGACTTGTTGGACAGCCAACCTGTTCTACATGGCAACATCCGGTCCAGTGAGAGACCATATCTCAAAAGAAAAGGTAGACAGGTCGTGGCTGAAGGACACTCAAAGTTGCTCTCTGGCCTCCACAAACACAAACATTACGGAACAAAATAATGGGCGGCAAATGAAGCAGACAGAGAAATCCCAAGGTCACAGGCCATGGACAGAAGGGCTCGTAAGTGACATGTCTCTGAAGTTTCTTCCTTCTAGCCTTCCTCTTCACATTTCCCGGCTTTCTGAGGATATATCCAATGTTCCTGACACCTGCACCATGTGTCTGCTTTTCCCGATGACACTCTTAACCCAAAGCCAGAGAATGGGGGACTGGGGAGGGGAGGGGAGGGGGGAGAAAGGGTGCTACAGCCTCCTGACTCCTGTCCACAGTCACACAGAGATAGTTACAGGGATGGACAGGCAAGAAGGTAGGGTTTCCAGACAGAAGGAGATCCTGAATGGAGCCCTGACAGAATTCAGGAGTCCTCTGAGAACCCAGGAGAACAGTGAAGGGATCTCCCCAGGCCTCCTACTTCTGGTACCTTTGCTCTCGCCTCCCAAATAACTAACTTGGAGGATAACCCATGACTGTCCAGCTTCCTGTGCAGACAGGGAATCACTGTAGCCTCCACAGGGATCTAAGTTGAAGTGGCGGCACCTCAGGCTTTCCGTACAGCCGAGCTCTCATTGCTCGTATTTGGTTCCATTTTCACCATTTCATCAGTTGCCTGTGCACCACAGAGATCATTTCGTACGTACACATCGCTTTATTTAGCAGGCACAGATGACAAATGCTTTCCCCAGTACTGCTGGCCTTTGATCTGGATTTTTGTTGGGGGGCGGGGGGTCTTTTAACATGATCACAGGAAGTTTAGGTCAGAGAAGCACAGTGTCAAATCGAGTTGTTGGTTAATTGCTGAGTGTTTCTCAAAGTGGCTCCCTGTCCTCGCCATTGAGCAAGGAGCCTGAATTTATGATGTAATTAATGATTTCCTCACCTACATCTCAGCAGCCCTGCGCTTCACCATTTCCTAACACCTGGCTCTAGCAGGATGCCTCACGCAGTGTTTTAGAAAGCCTGCTCAGTCCCGAAGGAAGACAGACAGCACTTCTGTCTGTTTGTTGCCAGTTCCCACGTATGTATGATCCATGACTGACAGCTGGCTAACATCAGAATAGACAATGGCAACTTACATTTTACTGACCATTTAATGTGGATCAATGCTAAATTAGCCATTTCAAAGATAATTCCTCAAGATAAATCTCCCATAAGATAAGAAACGCTGAGACTCCCCATGACAACTTGCCCAGGGTATAAAATGAATAGACATGGCAGGGCTGGAACACAAGCCAAAGTCTGAGCAAGTGCGATATGACCAAGGTGCACACGCCTTCAGAGTCTTCAGGAAGACTGAATCTTCAGGAAGACTGAATCTTCAGGAAGACGACTGAATCTTTAAAATACTTAATAACAACCTAAGTACAGAGACCCAATCAAACCCACCTTCAAAGCCAAGTCCAAATAAATCCACTGCACCCAAAGACAGACAGACGCGGTATAACTAAGGCAGGACCCTCCCAGAGAAACTGAGCAGAGAGAGTAAGCGACACCTGTCCAGAGTGCTCACCACTTAGGAATGTCTCGCAGTCCAGCTGTGAGCTTTACAAGTAACAGAGCAAGTATAAATTCCAGGACAGCCAGCTGTAAGAGCCTATTTTAAAGTGTGAAAGTCCTGACAGCACCTCAGAATCAAAAGTCTGTGCTTGAGAGCACCCGGGAATGCTGGAGCTCCACACACTTGTGCAGCAAGCACAGGCAGTTCTTCAATGGCTCTCGTTGGCGGGGAGGAACACAGTTTTGTATTTAACCTAAAAGCCACATACGGTACTGTAGTCAAGAGAAAGTTTTCCATTACCAATTTTAAAGTTGCTTAAAATAGTTGACAGAATGAGGTAATCCCATATAAGGAGAGGAATCAGATACTTATGTAATTTTCAAGAATTATTGCTACTTTTACCAAAATTTTGTAAATCAAATTTCACAGTCCTTTGGGGCATAATTCAGTGGTATGTTCGCTTACTTAGAAAACTATATGGAGACAATTTTAGGCTTGGGTGGGTGAACATAAGGAGAATGCACGTGAAGTAAAGACAAATGTTAAACTGCACTCACACTTGCACGGGTCTTGGGAGAAGACTTCCTCCTACTTTAAGGTGGTAGTTAACTGTGCTAAATTACAGTAGGAAAACCACCAACATTCATTAAGTCAGCAAAAACAAGAGATTCTCCAGCACCGTATTGTTCCATCCAGTTAATAGAGAAATCGCACAAATATACGTCAGCAACACAAACATCCTTGAGAAGCTCCGAACACTCCGATGAACACCTGCCATCTACCCTGTGAGTTAATTCGCTCAGGAAGGAATTATGTATAAACTGAACTCAACTCATCCATAGAGAGAGGAACTGGACCCACACTGAAGTAGAATGCAGTCTGCTGAACAAGACATTTACCATTGAAAGGCTGAGAAAAGTCCATTTAAACTGAGGGAACTGTGTACATTGAGTGAAAAAAACACACAGAATCCTTCCTCATGCTGCAAATCAGGAGCCTCACTGAATCCCAACCATACAATTTTTTTTTAGAGCCCAGGAAGATCCTCACCAACTAATGACATTTGACACAAATTTTATTGAGTTGGGTTGGCACACCAGATACTGTTCTAGACCAGCCACACAAGCAAGCCATCGAAAGGGAGGGTGGAACACAAGAGACCAGGATTTGTCCTGGACCTCAGAGGGCTAGGGTAGGACTTGTTATAATTAGTGAGCCAATCTTCTAGCAAATTTTTAAAAAGGAAGAAAGCGGGGAGGGAAGGATGAAGGGAATACGCTGAAGCTTTGTAGAACACTATAGAACTCCTACTATCTTGAAAATTAGCAAATGTCTTTGTTTGATGCCAGGAAACATCAAATGAAGGCAGTCAACTATGCAGGATCAGAATCAACAAAATCACTTAAGAGTCAACGTAACAGAGGTAAAGGGACATCCTTGGGTGAAGAGCAAACATCAGATAAACCGGAACCTAGGGACAGAGCCTTGCATCCTCTAACACCATCTGACTGACTGACTCACCCAGGGCTAGCCCTGAATCTAGCTTTACACTAAAGGATGTCGGAAATGTAGTTACCATCTACATTTTACCTCCATGTACCCAAGTTTCAGTCACTTAGACACACAGATGGAAAACAAAGGCAACTTAAGGGTGGCCTCAGATAGACCAGGACCATCAAACTCTGCTTCACAAACATCAGCTCACCTCTGACCTAGGCGAAGCCTGAGGTCCGTCCTTAAAAACAGTCCAACAGGAGAACGGGCTCTGGTGCTGCAAATGTAGAGCCGGAAGTGTTAGAAGAAATACAGAGAAGGTTGATGAGTTGATTTCTCTCAGTTCAACCTAAGTTCCAAAAAAAAAAAAAAAAAAATCTGAGAATTGTCACAATGCAAGGCACAAATATAAAAATAAATAAAATAAAAATCCAAATATAAACATTAAGTACTACATGGGGTGAGGGGGAGAGATTCATAGCCAAAAATCTGGAATGAAAGATGTAACTAAATTGGGATCTTTTCTAGGAGTCATTGAGGGCAGTAAGTTCTCATCTCTACATCAAAGGACACACTTGCTCCTCCAACAACAAGAACTGTGTCTTCAATGAGAAGTCACAAATAATGGACAGTACCTTGCTGGACTGTTTATCTTTATAGCTACTTTATTTATTTACACTCCAGTCATTGTCCCCCTTCAATCCTCCCAAACACACAGAGTTCCTCATCCCATTCCTCCTCCCCCTTGCCTCCCAGAGGGTGCTCACACACACACCAGGCTTCCCCTTTCCAAGGGGGCCGCAAGTCTCTCAGGGATTAAGAACGTCTTCTCCCATTGAAGCCAGACCAGGCAGACCTCTGCCAGTGTATGACCCTGGTTGGTGGCTCAGTGTCTGGGAGCTCCCTGGGATCTGAGTTAGTTGAGACTGCTGGTCTTCCTCTAGGGTCGCTCTCCCTTTCAGCTTCTTCAATCCTTCTCCTAATTCAACCATTGGGGACCCTGACTTCAGCCCAATGGCTGAATGTAAGTATCTGCTTCTGTCTCAGTCAGCTGCTGGTAGGGCCTCGCAGAGGACAGCCATGCCAGGCTCGCATCTGTGTCTTTGGTTACTTTGGGCCTCCTGGGAGGCACGCAGGCTATAGAATGTGGGCAGGTATCATATCAGGCCACTGATCTGACCCGGATGAGGAATGGACCAAAAGGAAGCTCGACTGTTTTCTTTTCAAATTCAGATAGGTGAATTTGTCTGTAGCAATGCTGCTGCTGCTGTTGCTCTTTATGTGTGTCCGTGAGTGCAGGCACAAGCATGCCATGGCATGTATGTAGAAGTGAGGCAACAACTTCTTGGAGCTTCTCTTTGCACTGTGGGATGTAGGAGCCAAACTCAGGCTCTCAGACTGAGGAAGCATCAAGTCATGTGGGTGACAATCTCTATCTCTCTCTTTGAAATAGGGTCCCTCTTTATAACCTAGGGCTGGCCTCTGATTTGAGACAATCCTACTGTTTTAGCCTTCTGTGTAGCCTGATGAAAAAACCATTTTCCTCCTTAACAATCCAAATTACCTTGAGATAACTCAATGTACCTAATATTCAACAGTAAAAGGAGGCAAGCCCGAGGATACCTCAATCCCTTCTTGGAAACAGGTATCTAATCCTGTGTAGCAATGAAACTCTAACCAGGAAGACACTGTGATTGATTGTACTCACAAAACTGCCTGTTTTTCTGTGTCTTCCATCCTGAAAATAAAGCATCTTTAGTGCTGCAGGGGTTGCCTGGCTCCCACCATCTACCATCAACGCCTTTATCCCAACTTAGTGAGCACACTTTGTGTGATCCCAATTCCAGGGAGAATCATTGTGCACCACTCAGTGACCTCCTGTCTTAGGAAACCATTTCAGGTAAATCTGCCTCCGATTAGATGGGTACTTCTTAACACCCAGTCAGCCAGTACGGAGGATGTGTTCCATCCAAGGTAGAAGAAGCAGCCATCTGTGACATTTGTGTGCTACACTGCAGTCTCCAAGAGACTTGTCCCTCAAATCATGTTCCTACCATATGTCACTCCCCAGTGTTCAACCAATGCAAAGGTATCCAGATAAAAAGTGACTGATAAAGAACACTGTGAGACTCCTGTAGAAATCTATTCCAAATACAGGGAGGACCCAAACCCTCCCTGTTATTATCTATCTCCTTCCTATTCATATTGGAAATGCACAGAATCTAGAGCAGGCTACCAAGGCCTCAATCTTAGTACATTATAGATTTCTGAATTGTAACTGAAGAATGAGAGGCTGCCTCACCAAAGGACTGGGACCACATGGAAAGACCTGAGGGGCCTATAGGACCTGAGAACAGTCCTAGCTGACAGCAAGCAAAGAAACAGTGATATCAATCCTACAGTTAATTCTGTCAACCATCGACAAGTTTGGAAGCTGACTCTTTTCCATGCAAAGCACAGCCTTCCTAACATCGTAACTTTCGGCCCTAGAAGAACTGAACAAAGCACAAGACAGCTCAGCCATGGAAACTGAGATACATGAATACATTTTAAACCATAGATACATGAAATGCGTATTTATATATTAAATGCATGTGTAACTCCATTGATGAGGGTCCATCAACCATGAATGAGTTTTCTCACTCAGCTATGACCACCCTACAGGAAGGAACTATATTGTCAGCATTCTGAACTCATTAGAGGTCTCTAAATTATTGTTCACATGTGTGGCTGTGTATGTAAGTGTATATGTGAGTGTATTGTGAGCAGGTATTTGCATGTTGAAGCCAGAGGACAACTTTTGGTGTCATACTCAAAAAGGTGTCTGCCTCCTTTGAGACAGGTACTCTCAGTGTCCTGAAAAATCACCTTAGCTTGGTGAGCCAGAGACCCTTGAGGACTTTCTTGTCTCTGCCTCCCTAGCATTGGCCTCTTTAGCAGCCCCTGCCATGCTGAGGATTTTTACGTGGATCCTGAGGAGCAAACTCAAGTCTTCAAGCTCGTGAGGCAAACACTTTAAAAGCTTAGCCATCCCCTCGAGGCCAGTTTTTAATTTCAACAACTATGATTAGTCAACTTCTACATAACGCAATAAGGCCACAGCACCTGAATCCATTCACTCCTTCAGAGCAGGGTTCAAAGATTGGAATTTAATTTCAAAATAGGCTGAAACATATTTAGCCTTGCAGGCTTTTGCCCATGAACTTGAGTCAGTGCTTAGGAATGTCTCTAAGAAAGTAGCAACGTTAAAGTGTAGAGAAAAGTAGGAGATGTGCAAGAAAGGCTGGACTTGATCCAGTGTAAGATGCATGCCATGTAAACAAAGTGACAGAGGTGCCAGACAGAGTGAAGGGGCAATTCTGACCAAGGGTACAGGGCCAGAGGGCTCACAAAGGCTCACAAAACACAGCCAGGGCGGTGGGAACAGGGGTCAGGCAGTGAACTAGAGTTTGGTACATAGGAACCCACAACAAAAATCACAGGTGAGAAGTGGACCAGACTTGACCCTGGGGTAGCTTGCCCAGGTATGTAGGGACCTGCAACACACATCAACAGCCATGAGAATAGGCAGCTGGATCTGACACAGGGACTGAGTCCTCTCTGAACATTGCAACTGCCTCCATGCAAAGAAGGTTAACTTAAAAAGAAAAGAGGGAAGATAAAAGGAAGTGAGGTAGAAAAGGAGAACGGAAAGAAAAGCTCCATAAACTAACTTCAGTTCAAAAGTTTCAGTGCAGAAACATAAACAACACACAGAAGAAAGGCAGCATGTCTCCTTCAAAAATTACTGACTCCATAGTGATGACCCCCAATGAAAGCGACTTAGAAGAACTGCCAGACAAAGAATTCAAAGGAAGGATTACAGAGAGGTTCAGACAATTCAAAGAAGACATGACACACTCCAAGAGCACAAAAACGAACAGCCAAATGAAATAAAAGCATCAATTCAAAATATGAAAACAGGATTCAATAAAGAGAGAATTGCTAAAGCAAAGCCAAAGGAAATGACAGTGGAGACACTAACCTCCATCAGCCAAATACCAACGGGACTAACTGATCACATGGTGAACAGAGCATCAGGGTTTGAAGGCAACGTGAGAGAATTAGATCATTAGTTCAAGGTCAATGGTGAATTTTTAAATGTATACATGAATAGAATATGAAAGAGCTTGGGAACACCATCAAACCATCAATCTATAAATTGTGGACATACAAGAAGGAGGCTTCCATCCTAAAGGTATAAAAACTGCTTTCAATGAAGCCAAAGAAAAAAATGTCCCAATCCAAAGATAAAGATGTCCATCTGGGTACAAGAGACATACAGAAATCAATTTTTAAAAGATCAGAAAAGAAACCCTCCCAAGCCATATTTATAATTAAGCCACCAAAACCTAGACTAAACAAAGGTTACTGAAAGCCACAAGTGAGAGGAGCAAAGTTACACAGAAAAGCAAAGTCGTCCTTGCAACAGATGGTGACTCAGTAGAAATTTTGAAAGCCAGAAGAGCACCTATCTACCCAGACTGTTATATTTGACTATCTATCATGATTGAAGGAGAAATAAAAACTTTCCACAACAAAAATAAACTGAAGGAATTTATGAGTGCTAATCCACAGAGACACTGGAAGGATTCTGGACCAAAGAGAATAAACATTCCCAAAAGGCCACAGAGAGAAAAGACCAGGACAGTTGGTCAAAAGGAGTTTAAGAAAACACCACAAAGGCAACAAAACAACAAGAATCAGGGCACATGTTTTGATAATAACTCTGACTATTAATGGCCTCAATTCCCTCAACAAAAAGACCTAGACTAACAGAATGGATTGGAAATAGGATTCATCTTTTTGCTGCCTCTAAGAAAGGCTGCTTACCCTTCAAAGACAGACATAACCTAAGGGTAAAAATTTAGAATCCAAGCGAATGGAATAAGGAAATGAGCACATGTTGCTATTGACAATAGCATGCAGCTATTGTCAGCTATCTGACAAAATGGACTTTAAATCAAAATTAGTCAGAATGGATATAGAAGGTCATCTCATACATACCAAGGGATCTATCAAGAAGATATTAAAATTCAAACATGTATACCCCAAAATTTAGGTACACTCTCCCACTTCTACTCTAGTTCAATGCTTGAAGCCTTAGCTAGAACAATAAGACAAAGGGAAGAAATAAAGGGGATGCAGATAGGAAAAGGAGTACCCTTACTTGCAGACAATAGGACTCTAGACATGCAGAGGGACTCCACCAGGAAACTCCTACAGCTGATAAACCCATTGAGTGAAAGAGCAGGATACAAAATTAACACACAAAAATCAGTGACCTTTCTATACACCAAAGATAAACATACTGAAAAAGAACCCAGGGAAACATCCTTTCACGTGGATTCCTTTATCTGCCAAAGGAATAAAAGACCTGGAAATAAACCTACCCAAGGAACAAAAAGACACCTACAATGTAAACTTTAAGACACAGTAAAAATAAAAAATAAAAATAAACCTGAGAAAGAAAATGGAAGACAGAAAGATTACCCATGTTCATGGATCAGAAGAATTAATATTGTGGAAATAGTTTTCCAACCAAAAGTAATCTACAAATTCTATGCATCTCAATCTAAGTTCTGGGGCCATTCTTTACAGATGCAGGAAAAAAAAATCTTGAAATTTACACAGAGACACAAAAGACTAAAGCTAGCCAAAGCCATTCTGAGAAGTCTGGCACAAAAGCAGATACATAGATCAATGAAATAGACAGAGGGCTCAGAAATAACAAAATACGCATAAGAGAAAAGACGGTATTGTCAAAAAATGATCCCAGGATATGGCCTATCAACATGAAGAAGAATGAAACCTGATTCTCACCTTTCACCCTGCACAAAACTCAACTCCCACCAATTCAAAAGATCTCAACGTAAAACGTGATACTTTGAAACTGCTAGAGGAAAAAGTAAGGAACGTGCTTCAATACACAGACACAAGTAAGGACTCTCTGCACAAGATGTTACAGGGAATTCACTGTCTTCAGTGAAGTAGGCACTGGTCAGTTAACTCATACTCCAGTGGATAGCTTCCCATCCATTCCCAGTCATGACCCTAGTTATACCCAGTGGGTCACAAAGTAAAAACAAAATAAAAGACATGAACATGGCATGGAAACTCAACGGGAGAAGTGAGGTACATATACATATGAAATTATCAAAGAATAAATCAACTTTTTTAAAAGAACCATATCCATGGATGGGTTCATGGCTCCAGCCTCCTATGAGAGGATTGCCTTTTCTGTCACCATGGGAGGGGAGGCCCTGGGTCCTGTGGAGGCTTGATACCCCAGAATAAGTGGATGCTAGAGGGATGAGGCAGGAGTAGGTGGGTGGGGGAGCACCCTCTTAATGGCAATGGGGATAAGGGATTGGAAGGGAGTTTTCAGAGGGGAGACCAGGAAGGGAAACATTTGAAATGTAAATAAATAAAATAACCAAAAGTAAATAAATATATACATACATACATACATACATACATACATACACAAAAAAAAGAACCATATCCCAGGAGGCCACACTTTTGTTAGATATCATCTCTGGTATTTTATTATCTAAAAACACAAATTAAACACAAATTTTTGTTAAAAACAAAAATTGCTTAAGAAAAAGTCTAAAGTAAGACTTCACATGATTCATTTTCAATTTTCCATTGTTATCAGTAAGTCTTTAATTCCCATCCAAAAGGACAAAATCCAGTGAGGGTCAATGATCTGGTTATAATTCTAAAAAAAAAAAACAAAATTTGATACAACCTCTTGAACAGCTATTTTTAAAATCTCTTAATAATAGATCATTTTTAAATCTTTTAATTAAAATTTTGTTTCAATTCTGTATAAAAGCTGTGTGCGGGGTTGTTGAGATTATCAGTGAGTAAGGGCACTTCCTGCCAAGCTGCATAACCTAAGTTCAGTCCCCAGAGCCCAACAGTGTAAGGGGAGAACCAACTCCCACAAGTTATCTTCTGATTTACACACATACTCACTCTGTGTTACATGCCTACCCACACACATCCACACATCACATAAATAAATTTTAATTAAAAAACTTGAATACAGAGCCAGTAAGGTGGCTCAGAGGGTAAAGGTGCTTACCACACAAGCCTGACAACCTGAATTAAATATCTGAAATCTACCATGGAAGAAATTTCCTTTTGTAATGGAAGAATCAACTTCCAAACACTGTGCTGTGAGCACCACATACAAACTGTGGCATGTGCACACCTGCACCCACACAAAAACAATGAAAAATGTTTTAAGTTGAATGCATTAATATTTTCAGTGCTCATTGCCCTCAAATAAAAGGTTATACTTTTTTACTGTAAAGAAAAATAACCATGACTGAAGTTCTTCTATCTGTTGTAAATTTTGAAAGGATTGATTTTAATATAGACTAACTGCTTCAAAGAAGTGAAAATACAAACTTCATTCATTACAGAATCGTATCGCAATCTCCAAAACTGTATACTTGGGAACTTATTACATATTCCCAGTCTTTCATAAATCACTCAGTAAACATGAATGTTATCCTCTCAGACAGCAGGATTCTCATACCCAAGCCAAGAAAAACTAAAAACATCAGTTCTATAACACAAGGCTGAGAATTTCAACAAACTCAACTCTTCATCCCTGCAGAATTTCAACCCTCCTGGGTCCATCTCTAGCTATGAAAATAGCAATGACCCACAGATTAAGACCCCCTTATGCAGGAGCCAGGTGGTGAGCTGGCATGGAACCAGCACTGGGCTAACACAAAATATGGTCCAACCCAGGTCGGGATGCAGACGTAACGCCTACCCAGGTTTTATCGTTCCTTCCTTCTAGTGAACACATGTCTTTTGTCATAAGCCCACTGAGCACTCTTAACACAAAACCCAGGACTCCCAAGCAAAAAGACTAAGCATGAATATTTCAACCTTACAAAAGGAAATTTTGGTTTCAGAAGAACAGTTTGGTGAAGAAAAAAGAACCAGTAGACTAAGCACAGCCAGTCGCAGGAAGTGCTGTACCGGAAGTGCTGCGCTGGAAGTGCCGGCTGGGTTCCTCATGCACATTCCCTGCTGTTCATAGTATTTTGAGGAATCCACACATCCTAACTCCAAACCATGTCCTGAAAGACACGCCCCTGACATTGAGGGCAGGTGCTCCTCCTGTGAGGCCCAAGAAACCAGCATGATGGGTTGGTACTCTCAAAAATTAACGGGTAGTGAGGACTGTTCTTGCCCTAGAGGAAGACGTGTGAAAGAAAGAATACAAAAGCAACAACGAGAAGTGAGCCCCACTCTTCCTCATCTGTTTATTTCTAGGCAGTGCCTGGGACAGAACTCAGGGCTTCACACATGCTAGCTAAATGCTCCACTTCTGCAGTGCACAACTATTGAGTTTTGGGTTGGGTTGGTGCATTTTCTGTTTTGCTATTTTGTGTTTGTTGTTTTATTCTGTTTGGTTTTTAAGACAGGGCCTTTCAGATTAGCCTTGGCTAGCATGGAACTTGTTCTAAAGACCAGAGTAATCTTAGACTCACAGTGATCCTCCTGCCTCCCAAGTACTAAGGTACTGGGTACTTGGCAGATGTGGAGTAGAAGTGGGGTATGAGCTTGCCAGAGCTTATGTGGGAGTTAGAGAGTAACTTATAGGCATTGCTTCTCTCCTTCCATAAAGTGTGTTCCAGGATCGAACTCCAGTTACGGGGCTCAGTGGCAAGTGCCCTTACCCACCAAGCCAACCTGAAATTTATTCTTTATTTTCTCAACATTCTCACTCCATCATTAACAAAGAATTTTTTAAAAAAAAAACTTGTTTTAGAGTAAGATTAAGAGAAGAATCCTGCAGGAGACTTTCTTCCTTGCTCTGAAATGAGGTTTGTTCTACCTGACAACCCTGTCTCATGAAGTAGAGCCTTTTATGATACAGTGAGGCCTTCAGACAAGAGAGCTATTTCATGAAAATTATTACTTGGGGTGAGGATGAAAAGTAATTCCAGAATCGTTAGAGTTACAGGAAGATTAAGAAAAAAGAGAGGTGCCCTTCCCCAAACCATTTTTATTTGATGCCATTTTTTCCAGAAATATTAAAGATAAGTTCTATAACACCCTATCAGATACAGCAACACGTCTGAATTTTGTGTCAGACACACATGCATATATGCACTGACTTGGTTCACTGAATCCACATGTGCTTGATACTTTTGACTAACTTCTTGAAATAGTCTAGAAAAACTGCTCTCCAGCATTCTCTCATGGGGATGCATTGTTTCAGAGAGAACTAATGTGGAGAAATATTAATTGCGGGCTCAACTTTTCTAGGGCTCGAGTGCTATGCAGGGCTCTTACACTAAGCTTTGCCTCAGGAAGAAGCCCGATGCTGAAGGGTCCCAAGTCACAGAACAGTAGGAAACACTGCAACTACCTCCCTGCTCAGGGACCCCAGCCTAGTGCACAAGGGCATGCAAGTAGTGTGACTACACAAAGGCTCCACCCCCAGCTGACCATCCTTACCGTGATTACCAGTGTGAACACCTGTTCTTATTAAAGCAAAGGCAACTATTTGATGATACTCTCTGATACTTATACCATTACTATATACATTAACATACTATATATATACATATATACATATACACATTAATATACAATAATATACAACATGACTGCATTGGGCAACTAACAGTTACTAACCTGATGAGGGAGAACAAGAGTGAGTCGAAGGTCAAAGGCCAGATACATAATTTATCTGGTCTATATTGAGTTTTTATCCACAAATAGAAATGAAGGGCCTCCTCAAAGCAGATGCAGTACTGAAATGTCCCATTTTGCCCCAAGAAAAGAAACAGGAAGTGGCAAACACTCTCATAGGTTGTCTCTCCTGGAGCTCAGAGCACTGGACTTGGGGTCTTTTCTGGTGCCCACAAGTGCCCAGTGTCTTCAAAAACTCTGACAACCATTGGGAACACTTGTAGCTGGACCTATGGTGGCCAGGGCACCACAGGCTTCGTTGGCCTCAGGGGACCAGAGTGTCCTCCAAAGTCTGTGAGGAACACAGAATCAGGACAGAGGCCTCATGCTGGAAGCCTCTCTGGCTCTTCTGCCCTCTCTAGTCAACCACTGTCTTTCATCAAGGAAAATGCAGGCTACCTACCCTAGGCAAGCAACAACTTGGTTTCCTGTCCTGGTGCTTGTGTGGCTTTGGTACTTTATCCAGCAAAGTTCAGAAATCCCACCCTAAAGCCATTTAAGAGGAAAATAGAACAAGGCCACTCTCAGGTGATGCCATAGCACTGGGAAGAATTACAGCCAACATGGTACTCCCAAGTCCTTCCCCAGGACCATGTAGCTGCACACCAGCTTGCAAGCAGAGGCACACAGTCACACACTGCTGAGCCAGGTGTTTGGGGAACTTTAAACAGAACAATACACACAGGAGGAGATGAGGCATTGGGGGGGGGTTGTTTTGCTTATGAATCCAGAAAGATAGCCTTAAAATAATAACCAAGAAGGGATGGCATCATTTAAGTGACCTTTACATCCAGTTAAGAACACTTTCGAGCAAATTACAACCTAAGACCCAAGGGCTGATGAATGAAGGTAGCATGTTTGCCTTACAGGTAGGTCCTTACAAGGAAAAGGACAAGACCATGATGGCTTTGTGGTCTGCCTTAAGCAGTCATGTACTTAAGTGTTGTGTGGGGCAACACATGTCTGGATCTGAGGGAGCTGGCTGAATACCAAAGATTCATTCTAGAACCTTCTCCAGTCCTCACTTCTTCAGCAACAGAACTCACTCATCTATACTATCTGCATGTGGATCTTTCAAATACATTTGGAATCCAATCTTCTGAAATTGCTTAACACTTTACTGGCTTTCCGTTTTAATGGCTTGTAAATGGTCATTCCAGCAGGCTTAGCATAAGCTCAATTTTGCACACCACTGAGAGCTAGTAGGACTCTGCAGTGAGTCACAAGGCTCTGTGTCTATAACAAACTACCAAGAAATGTGAGACACAGATGAGTCCCCAAACGAAGCACCCTAAAGCACAGGATAGATCGTAGGTGGGGCCACCAGACTCAGCTTCCCTAGGAATGTGCATTCAAATTCAGAACATCAAAAGCCTGCTTTGACAGAAGCATGGAAGTGGCAGCCATGGACTTGCTGTATGAAGGCTCCTTGACGGGAAGGTCATCTGGGAAGAGCAGAGTGCAGCGGGGGCTGCAGTGAGGACACTAGCTCTGGAAATGACCAGGCACAGAAGCCTTAAACATTCAGAGGATGAGAAAGGAGCAATGTGTGGAAGGAACTCTTACACAGCCAGTTCTGTTGGACCAAAAGTGTAGGTGTATTATTTCCACTGATCTAGTTTGGGCTTCCATCTAGAAACATACTGGTGATGTCATTCATCATTCAAACTGCCTTCCCCATGTGGGAGAAATGATCATCTACCCTATTTTAGTCAACAATACAGTTTCCAAATATTCCCATATCAACTGATTGTTTTAATCAAAAATCGACACATGCATCTACTGCCTCATTAAAGAGTTCCAGAACACAGCCTCTGGCTGTCGAGACTAGCAAGCACTGTTTTGCAGGCCAATTGCTCATTTCTGTTGGGTCATGCAGGTTTGTTTGGGGTTTTTTGTTTTTTTGGGTTTTTTCTTTCTTTTTAATTACCAAGTTCTTGTTTGTACAATATTCTTAGAAACATTTCCCAGTATTTTCTACATTGGACTATGGAAAAAGAACAGGGTTAAAGCCCTGCCTATCTCAGAGGCCACTGTTAGTCAGCTAGAGCCTGGACATGCTGTTCCACGTGCTATAGAATCAAAAAGTATAAAAATAAACTTCCAGAAAAGAGAATGCCTACCAGGCAGCCTCTTATTCCGACCTTTCCGTGAAGCCTTTCCTCATTCTTGTGGGTTTCATTAAGCTGAGAAGCACAGAGCACTATAAACCGGTTTGCTAGTTTCCATACTTCCTGCCAATTTTCCACTTCTGCAAAACCAATTTCAATTAAATTTAAAAAAAAAAAAAAGTACAGTAAAACTCTCACAGTCTGAATTACTTGGAGTGTGGGATAAGATGGCGGAATAAAAAAATATAGTTGGCAAATAACATCAGTGTTCATTTACTACCTTTATCCTTAAAATCACTACTTAGGTTCAGACTCATTTCCTTCTCCAAGGTCTGGAAAGTTTCTAAAAGATAGACGCTGCCAAACAATTGTCTGGAGTTCGGTTATTTTCAGGCATTTGTTTTACTACCTTGTAGCTGAAGAAGTTCTCATGGAAATCCATCCAAACCACTGCCTGTGTTAAGGATTGACACAGATTTATGAGAGAGTAGTGCATAGCTTCTAAATATCTTCAGGCTCTGCTCTGTGTGTTACATTAGCTTTAAACATATGTAAAATCCGAAGCCAAAGACAGGGAAGAAGTCAAGGGGGAAACTCCACAGTGATGAAGGCAGCACTCCAGGGAAAACTGAACTCAAGAGCAGAGTGTGATGCTTCAGCTACCCAGTAACACATGAGCAACAGCAAAGCATAAAACTGCATCTGCCAGCTTATTAAAATCTCTCTCCTCCTCAGGGTCTCCTGTATTAAACTCAAATATGAAGCTAAACACCAAAATGTATCGAATTTTCAGGTTCTCCCATGAAATTTGCCTCTACTTGGCCAGAATCTGACAGTGGTACTACTCAAATAACTAGAATTCATATGAGAAATAAGATAGTTGCAGCCACAAGACTTTGACACTCAATGTGGTTGGCCAACCTTCTAGTGACAAGTGATGCTAAGGCCAAAAGGGAAGAAATGTCAAGCAAGGAGAGAAGCAAGAGGAACAGAGAGGGGCACAAGGAAAGGGGAAGAAATGAGCAAAGGAAAGAGAATCCAGAGACCTATGACTGGGAGGAAGCCAGAGAGTCCATGTTGTCTCCAACCCGGCACCAGAAGACTAGTAGGTACAGGACCATGTATTACTGTAAATGAAGATGTTCAATCCAACACTACATGCAATATTGAACTTAAGGGCAAATTATCTCACCATGTCCTCTAAAATGAAAGAATTACAATACCAACCAACCACAGCTCCCAGGGTCTAAACCACCAGCCTGGGAGCACTTATGGAGGGATCCAGGGCCTTAGCTGAATATATAAGAGTGGAGGGCCCTGCTGGGCACAGGTGGAAGATGAGATCCTTGACCTCATGAAGGCTGGACGCCCCAGGGGGTGGGAGTTTTGAGGGTGGGGAGGTGGGAGTGGGGGGGTAGATAGAGGTTACATCCACAAAGAAGAAGGAGGAGGTGTGAGGGGATTGGGGGTTCCTGGGTGGGTGGGGGATGGGGTAAGGGGACAACATATGAAATGTAAATAAAACATCCAATAAAAAAATTAAAAAAAAAAAGAAAATTAATAAATGAATGCATTGAACTGACCACATTACCTTAGTTTCAAAGGGCAGCTGGTGACTTGAAGTAAGTGTCAATTCACATTACATCCTAGCTGCTATTGCTAGGGACCCCTAAGAAATGCTGATAGATGGTCAAATGATTTGCTGTCATCCAGTGTGCATGAATCCCCTACACCTCTGGCTAAAACCTTGTGGAAAAGCGAAAGATGAGAAGGAACTGAGGGAGCAGGTGAGCTGCAAGCCGCTTCAGAAATGAGCCTTTGCTCATCACGAAGTTACATGGCAGGAGGAGCTGGGTCTGAGTGAAAACAGACAGCTGGTCTCCAGGATGGGAACACTGCACCGAGTTGTTTTTAGAAAGTAAATTAACATACACAAGCTCTGCCCCTGGAAAACTTCACAATCCTGATAAAACTGTCCTCATTCTTCTCAGATTCCACCATAAAATGTGACAGGTGGAGTTGGTGCTGTTCGTTTTAAAATAAATAGATCAGACCACTCTTGTGATAACTGCTAATGCTATAGGCCTGAGCTCACATGCGCACATACCTATACGTGCACACGCACATACAGAAAGAGAAAGAGAGAGAGAGAGAGAGAGTGTGTGTGTGTTTTAATTACCTTAACTAGAGTCTTCTCTGATGGTTTAAAAGTATAGGTCAAAAGAATTTAAGGGCACAGCTCTGCACACCTAACTATATGCAGTATTTCTAATAGATTCAGCACTTGCAAGCAAAAATACATTCTGCAAATACAGGTACAGTATGAGAATATCTATCAACATCAACGCCACCATTTTTCTGTTGACTATGACTAAAATATAAGCTAAAAAAATCCAAAAAAAATTATTTTATGGCATGATAAGATTGTAAATGTACAAGAAACACTGGTCCAGGCAACATAAATGATTATCAATCTTGTTGAGACATTTAAAAATGCAGCCTTTGGTATTATTTGTGTATTTTCATCTACCTGGAGTCAGTGACATGGCATCATTTGAGACTGAAATTGACACCCTGAAGGTAGTAACTCCAGAGATAGGGAAGGGACAGTATCTAGGCACAGGTCAGAGTCTAGTCATGACTGCAGAACTTGGAGAGGCAAGTGCACAGTGCTGGTCTCACTCATGAAAGCTATCCACTGTAAAAGCTCCTTCAGCGGCTTTCCTTTGATTTGAGATGAAACATAATAAATAACGTTTCAGCCACACCCACTTCCTCCCGCCTCTAGGAATAGGAACATCATGCAGGGAAGAAAGGAGGGGAAAACATCCTCCCTGAATCTGTCCTTTTCCTCAGCCTGTGGTACATACTTGTCTCCAAGGGTGTCCTCTGAAGAGTATAGGGATTCATGCAGGGTGTGGGAAGTGCAGGCCAGGCCCTCAAGGGAGCAGCCACATAACAGAAGAGGAACACAGCAAGTTAAGAAGACTAGAAAAATGGCTTCTGTGTTTCTGGGTCCAGAAAAAGAAGTAAGGAATAGTTCTAAAAATAAATCTTTGGAGAAGATGGAGGGAAAGAACTCAAAAACAGATAAACATAAAAAAAACTCAATTTAAAAAAATAACCAAAGAATTAGTGAAGCTATCATGGAAATCAGCATGGGAGGGTCTCAAAAAGCTACCACATGACCCAGCTATACTACTACTGAGCATACACCCCAAAGACTTCATATACTAGATATCTTCTGAGCCATGTTCATTGCTGCTCTGTTCACAACAGCTAGGAAATAGAATCAGCCTATATGTCCCTCAACTAATGGACGGATATGAAAATGTGGTGCACCTACACAATGGAATTTTTTGAAGATCTCAGGGGGGAGGTGGGAGCTGGAAATATCATAAGGTATGTAACCCAGACCCAGAAAGACAATACATCTAATATATGATGCAAATCCTAGCTTGGCATCTTTAGATCTGTGTGTTTAACTTGGAGCACTTAACAAGAAGGTAGAAAGGGGTCTTTCAGAGGGGAAGCGAGGAAAGAAGCCCTCAGAGATGCTGCACAGGATAGCCCACTGCAGTACGAAAGCAGAGGGAGGGAATATTGGAAGTGGAATGGTTTAAGGGAGATAGAAACGGGCAGATGATGAGGAAGAACACACAACAAGGGGAGTTAACCAGAACTAAGGATGTTTGCAAAGTAATATATAAGCCCGCTACCTCAAAAAAAAACTATTTTTAAAAGCTAATTTAAAATGTAAGTTAAATGTGGAACCTGAAGGAAGATATGTTGCATAGACAGTGCTGCTCCAGAAGCTATCAGTTACCAACCAAAACTGTGCCAGCTATGAGGTCCCACCCTGGAAAGTGTTCACAAAGGCCTCCAAAGCAATTGCTACTATTGCTCTTGGTTGTCCCCCAAAACTAGATAAGACTCAAATGTTGAAAATATCATACACATATACACATACATACATACATACATATACATACACACACACGTATATACCACATACACACATGCATACACACAAATGTACACACACGTGTATATACCACACACACATATGCATACACATGCACACACACATGTATATACCACATACTCACATATGCATACACATACACACATGCATACACACACATGTACACACATGTGTATATACTACATATACGCATATATATACACACATGCACACACACATGTATATACCACACACACACACACATATATATATACATATATATATACACACATACTTGCATACACATACACACACGTATATGCCACATACACACATGCATACACACCCTCATACACACACATGTATAAGCCACATACACACGCAGTTTGAAAACAGGAAGACAGTTTGTTGAAAGGAAAACGGAACTTGGAGGGAGTGGAAGAGGGATAAAGGGGATCATGGGGGTAAATGTGATCACAATATTTTACCTATGTATGAATTTGTGGAAAATAAAGGAAACTTTTTTAAATTCCCCAAAAGGCTTTTGTTTTTAAAGTCTAAATAGGTGTTATCCAAGGTTCAAGCTCAGTACCAATTCCGTTCACAGGGCCTGGTGGCCTCAGCACAGCTGCAGCAGACCTAAAACATTTGGCTTCCTCTGAAGCCAAGTGTCTGGAGATGGTGGAGTCATTTGAATAAGAAATGTCCCCCATAGTCTCAGGCATTTGAACACTTGGACCTCAAGTATCATTTGGGGAGGTCTAGTTGGTGCAGCCTTGCTGGAGGAAATACATTATTGGGGGCAGGCTTGGAGATTAAAAGGCCTGGCACCACTTCCAGTTTCTCAGCTTCTTGCTTATACTTGAAAACAAACTCCCAGCTTCCTACTCTGGCTAGCACACCTGCTTCTTGCTGCCATGTTGTCTCCATTATGTACTCTAAATCTTTGGAACCCTAAGCCAAAAATAAACCCTTCCTTCTTTATGTTCCCTTTGTTGATGGTGGGTTTTTTATTATTTTTAATTGTTGTATTGTTTAATTATGGTATAAGTGTTTTGCTTGCATACATGTCTTTGTGTACCTGGTACCCAGAAGGCTGAAGATCCCTTGGACCAGAAGTTCAATAATTGAAAGCTTCCATGTGCATGCTCAGTCCTGGGTCCCCTGGAAGAGCATCCAGGGCTCGTAAGCACAGAGCCATCTCAATAGCCCCCATACTCACGGCATTTGACCACAATAATAGAAAACTAATACAGATGGCATCTAGGAATCTGCATTTTTTTAACTGGTTCCTAGAATAAATAATTCTCAAAACATACCAACCTCTGAAACTTAAGGGACTGAGCTCCCATTCAGACAGAAGGAAGAGGCAGAGAAGGCAGGAAGGAATCAAACATGGGGAAGAGAGTCACAAGTGAGGAAGGCAGGGATCCTCAAGAGAGAGACAGGAGCCGGCAGAGGACATCACAGGAGGCTTGAGCTCTGAGCAGCTGGGCAAGGGTTCACCAGGATTAAATGGAGTAGGGCCACCCCTAGGGGAGATGATTTCAGCAAAGTCTAACCAGCTGCCAAATAAGCAGGACCTGCTGCCAAGAGGAAGGGTCCAAGAATGAGCGACAGTTCCTTCAATGTCCTCCCTGGGGGGGATTCTGACCACACTACAGTTGGAGAGCTCTGTGCTAAAAATACATTTCTTTTTTTAAAAAAAATCTTTTTTTCTTAAAATAAAAATAAATATACCCTGGAGGGATAGCCATACCTCAAGGACAGATGAAAACACAGGTCAGAGGCAGAGCCACCCCTTCAGAGGGCTGTTGCAGAGATCCAAGCAAGAAGTGTGGGGAACTGAAGACAGTAACCAGGAGAATGGGGAATAGAGTCATGGAAAAGCAAAAATAAAAACTTAGCAGCTAAAATGTGGGGCTGAGTGACATGGAGGACAGATTGTGAAGAGTAGGGGTGGGGACAGAACTCCAGCACTGTGCTTTAGACAACTTAGCTTTACATCAGGTAAAAGAAATGTGAGCTCTTATATAAGTTACCGATCAATTCACCATCTGCCTCAAACTTGAAACGCTCAAATCTGTTTGTAAGCCAACTCAGAATCTCCCAGATTCAGGAAGACAGCATTTTAAATACTTTTATGAAACAGCACAATTATGAAACACACCCATGAGCTGTCTCCCAACTACTCGTTTTCAGCGATTCGTCTCAGAAATAGAAATTAGTCCAGATCTGAGAATCTGGGAAGAGGAGAAACACTATAGAGAAATTACTCCAGAAACCCAAAGCACGGCCATTTGCAGAGAAAAGTCCTAACCACACATTAGCACCCAGAGTGAATGAATGGAAAGAACACACTGTAGAGTGTCCAATATGAAGTACATGTTAAAGACTTCTCTGTCCTAGAGTGTTCTTTAAGTTATAGGACTGAGAATAACTGTGAGGAAAAGTCCATCTTAATTAGCTATCACAAAGACTTTCAGAATTCCTTTTTGCTTCATATAGGATGGTTTTATACTTATTAAACATGGGTGTGCCTGGTATTTCGGACATTCCCCTTGAGAAAAGCAGAAAATCTGAGGATGTGACTCAAAGGAGCTGGGAAGCCACCCAGCATCTGGCCCCACGCTTCAGTGGCTGGGATCGTAGAGCTGCCTGGCAGGGCCGCCTTGCCACAACCTCAGCTACTCAGGATGTAACAAGCTCTTTCATCCTTCTACCAGACATCTAAAATGGCATGCAAACAAACAGCTAGCAGAAATTCGGGGCTGGAAGGTGATGAGTCGGGCCTTCTCTTGACCCTCACAGCACCCCTTAACCCCATCTCCCCAAACACGCTGTACTGTACCCAACTCCTCCTACACAGATCTTCCAGAGTTCCATTACAGTTCCCCAAAATTCAAAAGTAATACTGACTTTAGAGGAAAGGGTGTAGAAGAAGCGGAACCCTAGTTGTACATAACACAATAAAGAACTGTTCGTAGCCAATACGGTCCCTCACTTAAAAACAAGAACACAGGCAGGACTGGCCATGTTTTTAAGCACCGGATATTACTAAGCACTGGATATTACTGATGGCTTCATGAGCACACTCCATAAGGAATGTTCAAGAGATGGCTCAGTGGTTAAGAGCACTGGCTGTTCTTCCAGAGGACCCTGGTTCAACTCCCAGCACTCACATGACAGCTCACAACCATCCATAAACTCCAGTCCCAAGAGAGCCGACTTGCTCGCCTGGCCTCTGCAGACATCAGGCACATAAGTGGTTTCCGGAAACAAATGGCAGGGAAAACTCAATTTTTTAACTTTTTATTTTACATCCCAATCACGAGCCCCTCCCCTCTCCTCCCATCCCCACCCTCACACACACTTCCAAAACTCCTTTTCTCCTCAGAGAAGGGGAGCCCCTCCCCTTCCCATGGGTACCAATCCATCCTGACACATCAAGTTACAGCAGGACTAAGTGCATGCTCTCCCACTGAGAACCAACAAGTCAGTCCAGCAAGGAGAAAGAGATCCAAAGGCAGGCAACAGAGTCATAGACAGTGTCCCCCCCCTGCCCAAATTAAATTGATAGGGAACCCACATGAAGACCAAGCTGCACATCTACTACATAAGTGTAGGGGTCTTAGCCCAAGTATGCTTTTTGGTTGATCGTTCAGTCTCTGTGAGCCCACGTGCGACCAGGTCAGTTGACTCCGTAGGACTTCTTATGGAGTCTTTGATCCCTGCAGCTCTCTTAAACCTTCACACCACTCCCACTCTTCCACAAGACCTTGTCCCACTTCCGCCTAATATTTGACTGTGGGTCTGCATCTGTTTCCATCAGCTGCTGGATGAAGTCTCTCAGAGGAGTGTTATGCTAGGCTCCTGTCTGCAAACATAGTAGAGTATCATTAATAGTGTCAGGGGTGGGATCTTTCCCATAGGATGGGTCTCAAGTTGGGCCAGTCATTGGCTGGCCATCCCCCTCAATCTCTGTTCTATCTTTATTCCTACCCATCTTGTAGGTAGAAAAAATTCGGGGTCTAAGGATGTGCGTGTGGGTTGGTGTCCCCCTCCCTCCACTGGGAGTCCCACCTGGCTACAGGAGGTGGCCACTATAGGCTCCAGATCCCCTGCTGCTAAGAGTCTCAGGTAGAACCATGGACTCAGGTCTCTGGCTTGCCCAAGTCCATTCCCCCACATACACACCTGACTTCTCCCACACTGTTCATCTCACCACCCCTTCTCCCACCCAGTCTCCCCCTCCATCCACCTCTGATGTCTATTTTATTTCCTCTTCTGTGTAAGATTCAAACATTCTCCATTCGGCCTTCCTTTTTATTTGGCTTCTTTGGGTCTGTGGGTTGTAACATAGTTATCCTGTACTTTCTGGCCGATACCCATGTATAAGTGAGCACATACATGTCCTTTGAGTCTGGGTTCCCTCAGTCAGGATGATCTTTTCTAGTTCCATCCATTTGGCTGCAGATTTCATGATATCTTTGTTTTTAATAGCTGAATAGTATTCCATTGTGTAAATAAATCATTTTCTTTATCCATTCTGTAAGTTGAGGGACATCTAGATTGTTTCCAGTTTCTGGCTATTAAGAATAAAGCTGCTGTGAACATAGTTGAGCAAGAAGTGTCCCTGTAGTATAGTAGAACATCTTTTGGGTATATGCCTTAGAGTGGTATAGCTGGGTCTCAAGGTCGAACTATTCCCAATTTTCTGAGAAACCACCATATTGACTTCCAAACTGGTTGTACAAGTTTACACTCCCATCAGCAATGGGGGAGTGTCCCCCTCCTTGCTCTACAACCTCACCAGAATGTGCTCTCACTTGAGGTTTTGATTTTAATCACTCTGATGAGTGTGAAATGGAATCTCAGGAACATTGATTTACATCTCCCTGACGACTAAGGATGTCGAATATTTCTTTAAGTGCTTCTCAGCCATTCGAGATTCCTCTGATGAAAATTCTGTTTAGCTCTGTACCCCATTTTTAATTGTGTTATTTGGTTTGTTGGGGTCTAATTTCTTGAGTTCTTTACATGTTAGACATTAGCCCTCTGTCAAATGTAGGGTTAAAGGTCTTTTCACATTCTGTAGGCTATTTGTCCTATTGATAGTGTCCTTTGCCTTACAGACACTTTAGTTTCATAAGGTCCCAACTTATTAATTGACTGAACACATTTTAAGAACTGAGTATTACTGATGGGTTTGAGGTTTACAAGCAACTCCATAAGGAATGGCGGCTTTCAAAATCCTGAAGCTTCTCTCTGAGCTGGACAATGGGTAGAAATATAACAGTTCCTAACAAGAGTTACAAGTCCAATCCCAAGGTTGACTGAACAAATAGGCCGTTCTCTAGCTCTGCGAGTCCCCTCTCCATCAGTCCCTCACGGTGTAGAAAGTTCTACTTGGAGACTACATGGTATTTTTTTCAACTTGCAATCAGTTGAAATTGACTTTTTAAAAAAATCTTTTCTCCGGATGGAGATACAAACTATAGGTCTTTCTCAATGTCGGGCACTGGTAGCAGCCATATCTCTTGGTCTACTCCAGAACAGGGGTGGCAAACAACTGACATCCCGCACCATGCTGGACCGCTAACTTCATGTTCAACTGGCTACATGTTATTCAGTGCATTTCAACTTTCAGTGGATTTACAGGTGAACCTTTGTAAAAAGTGTCCTATGAATACAGCTGAAGTTGGGGCCACAAACCCCAAAAGTGATAAAAGATTAAAAAGTCTGAGTATGGAATTTTTAAAACTGAACCCGCAAGGCTTCTAAGCCCACAAGTTAAAATAAAATAGGGTTTTTAACAAACATTTGCTGAAGTCATCTCTGTCCCAGACAGACATTCTGCTGAACATTTTCTCAAGACTGTCTTTTCCATAGATGAAAAAAATCTCAAAATACTCCGAAACTGTTCACCAGGAACCAGGAATCCAAGGCCTTGGCTCAGAAACCACATTCTTTCCTAACAAATAAAGCAAAAGAAAACTCATCATCTAGAAAGCAGAACAGCAAGAAGCCAGACTATTTTTTTCCACCAGTAAATGGACTGGCAGGGAGGGAGTTCTGCTACTCGCTAGCACAGAGCTGACATGCTGCAGCCGCTCACTTGCCATCACTTCTTAACGCCTGTTGTGGTCTGCTTCAGCCCATCAAGCCCTGATCCTACAAAGCTCTCCTGTCAGTCTGTGGTGGGCACACAATAAAGGAAGCTGCTGTGTGCCAGGGGAAGAACGGAGAAGGCAAGCCGGGCCATCGAACCTGGAAAAGATGTTCTGCTGTGGGCATCAGAGTGATGCCTACAGGCTCAGCCTCGCCACAAGTCTGTAATTCTCAGCACTCAGGAGCCTGAAGGCAGGAAGACTATAAATTCAAGACCACCTGGGGCCACATATACATACCAAAGCCCTGCCTTTAAATTTTAAAATCATAATTTATAAAGTGTATTGAAGGCAGTCCTGCCAAGGGAAGACAGTGAAGAATCTGTTTCTACTGTGTTAGAAAAGGATTCCCAGAAGCCACAGGGTCCTCAAAATGGATCGTGAACCCATTCAAGCGTCATGAAGACCCCAGGGCTGTCTCCATGACAGTCAAGGTAGATATAGTCAAGGGTGAACTGATCACAGTGTCTAAGATAGAAGTCGGGGTAAGGGAGGGCCCAAGAAAGGCATTTGCAAGAAGGGAAGGGATGCGTAAGAGAAAGAGCAGAATAAACCAATGAAAATGACAAGTCATCTGACCTGAGAAGTGCTGTACTGTAGAATCCTGTCACTTCCTACAAACCGCCATATGTCCCAGTCACCCCAAACTTCAGCTAAGTTCGGGTCAAATCAGTGCACTCAGCTATCTGCTGAGAGAGGACCTGTGGAGCTAACACACTCACGTCACTCATGACAGTACGTAACAGCGTGTTCAAAAGCTGACATCTCTTCAGTCACTGTCTAGCCACTGTGTGTTTTCCAAAGTTGACCTAGTGTCAACATCCATCCACTAAAACAGGCAGTTTTGTTAAAGCACAGTTTCTCTACTAAGGCATTACTGACATCTGGGCCTGGACAAACTCCAGGGTAGTGGTATCCTGTCAGTACAAGACATCAGCAGTACCCCTGGCCTTTGCCTTCAAGATTACGACAACCAAAACTGTCTACATTGTCACATGTCCTCTGGGGAAGTGCCCTCCCTAGTTGAGAACCACTGCTGGAAATCGTCCAGACCCATAAGAAACACCCTAAATGATTCAGGTCCCACTGTCCGCGGCCACACCATCACCTTGGACCCAGATCACTGGCTTACAGGGGTCTTAACTGGGTACTAGGCAGGGAAACCTGCCACTCTTTGTGGGAAAACAACCACTGTCTATGATCTACCAAGAACAAACTAGGAAGACCACTCAGAGTGACACAGGTCACACACACAAAAGGGTGAGACACTGAGTTTCTGTCTGCACCATCAAAAGAATGGCTATGTCTCAAACTTATGTCGAACAAATTGGGGTTTCTGAAGATCCTTAACAGGGACATAATTTTCAAAACAGGTTCTCTGCACAAGAGATGGAATTTTCGGTCCATGTAGATCATGTCACCGATTTTTTAAAAAAACAGACCCACGGCCTACAGGCCTGAGACGGCAGAGTAGCACCCTAGAGGCTGTGCACATGTGCAGACTTCACCGCCGCCTGGTTTAACAGTAACGTGCTCACGCTGGAAATTATGTGTCGGCTCATAAACAGTTCTGAATACAAACCATTCTCAGAAGAGGTATTAATAAATTTTTTTACTTCTTGAGATCCCACACGAGTAATTTTCTCATTACTCTGACAAGAGAAATGTTTAAAGAAAAAGCAACAAACACTTCAGAAATCTTCGGGCAATATTGTTCCAAATAAGTGCACCGCCATATATCAAGTCACACTCAAGGCAGTACGAATCTCTGCTAATAACTGCACCTGCTCCAGTGCAGAGGCGCCTAGGCTGACCACCCAACTCCACTCGCACGATTCCCACTAACTGACCCTTTTCTTATGAGATGGAGGTGCTTTCTGCTCCATGCCAGCACACATACCAGCTTACAAGGTGGAGGGGGGTTTACAGCATTACTGAAGGGAGTGTCTATGGGGTGCTCTGTTGCTGGAGATAGTGTGAAGGTTGACTTGTAACCCGAGTATCCAGCGCCTGCCCTCAGTTCACACCTGCTAGCATTCATCGGATTTAAACCCAGCTGCCCCCAATAAAATGCTGATTCCAAAGCCAAGTACACTTCAGAAACCTTTCAACTGTTTTAACCCAGTCCTTCTCAAACTTTAAAGTATACAAGAATCCTCAGGGGTTGGGAGGGTGTTCAAAAGCACGTTACTGATGCAGAATCAGGACTGGGACTCAGATTCAGTTTCCAACCTGGACCAACAAGGGCAATCTAGGATTCCAAGCAGAGAGAGCTCAGAGAACCAAGCCAGAAAAGAGAACTTAACTTTTTAAAAGACTACTTACTGCCCAGTCTGGTATGAGATTCCTGGGCTTAAGTGATTCTGAATAACTGGGAATATGGGAAAGCACCACTGTGTCTGGGGGGGGGGAGACCTAATTTAGGAGAAGAGCAATTTCTACACCTAAACAGCATGCCTCAAATATCAAGAGGGCAGACTCAATGAAGATAAACAGTCTATATTGGTCCAGACTTCCTGCTGTATTCAGAGCAGTTGGTCCTGAGTTAACATATTTAACCATAGCTCTAATTTCCAAGAAGATAATTAAGATAAAACCTTTCATGCACACAGAACTCCTCCTAGAAAAAGAAAAATCAGACTTCATTAAATCAAAACCTTTCCTGCCAAGAAATTTAGTTTGGTTTCTGGACGTCCATTAACATTGCCAATGTCCCCAATAAGTGGCAAGTCATTTTCTACAAGGTTACTAACTGCAAAGGGGGCATACTGAAAGTCAGGCCAAAATCCTAGGCTGTAAGACAGACACCAAGATTCTATCATCTTTTTTACAATTAAACAGTGATGAAACCTGCTCTTTCCTCCTGTATGATAAGAGACAACTACTCCAGGTACTGCAGGCCCATCCACCTCCTCTTCCACATCACACATCGAGGTCCCCACCTCTTCCTTGCACTTCCTGAACCTAACCAACCTAGCCTGGGGACCTGATGCAGCTGCAGAAGCTCTCACTGGCATCCCTTCATGCTCCTGTATCACTGGGGAATATCCCCAGGGACCCTTTCCTACACGGCTCCTTTCCCATCCTAGAAAGTTGTTTCATGCCAAGTCCTGCGTGACCCACAGAATTCACACACAAACTGTTAACTAACCTTGCCTCCTTTCCAGTCATCTGACCTTGAATATCCCAGCCAAGCTTTTGTCTAAGGCCTTTACAGAGTTCTTCTGGCCTAGAAATCTCAGTCTACCCATATGGGTCATTCTCTGCCACCTTATTAATGACGGTTTCCCCAACCCCTACATAACAAACTCCATTTTTCCTCAAGAGTGGAACTTTCTTCTGGTGCATTCTTGTTACCTCTCTTTTCTCCCCACCCCAACACAAACCTCAGCACCCAGGAGGAACTCAGCAGTACCCACCCATCATCAGCCCTTCCCAGGTGTCAACATGTGGAAGCAATTCTAGAAGGCATCTGCCTGAACAGCCCCAGGGCCTGGTACCCTATACAAGTTGTGTGTCTCTTGCTCAGCTGCTCATAGATAGGTTCAGCTACTGATCACAGACTGGCCCAGCAACTATCCCATGCAGAATCTGACACCAGGCCTTTCTTCTGGCAGCAGAAATGGATGTATCCAGCCCTAGTGTCACAAAACTTAGCATCACATCTTGACAAGTTCTGCTATTGATATTTTATTTAGGATTAAATTTTTTTGTTGTTGTTTTTTGTTTGTTTTTTGAGACAGGGTTTCTCTGTGTAGCCCAGGCTGTCCTGGAACTCACTCTGTAGACCAGACCAGGCTGGCCTCGAACTCAGAAATCCTGCTGCCTCTGCCTCCCAAGTGCTGGGATTAAAGGCGTGTGCCACCACTGCCTGGCCAGGATTAAATTTTTGAATGTTTATTTTTTTCACTTTGACAACTGGCTTTGTGGTGCTGCATAAACCCTGGGCTTCATTCTTGCTAGGCAAGTACTCTGTCACTTAGCTACATCCCTGGTCCCTGTTTTTTTCTAATGCTTATCACAGTTGAGCATTTTTGCTCCTGCAGTCACCTTTGCTCAGAGAAGAACCATCCCTAACTCTGGAATAGCCATAAATGGCATACAATATTGAGTTTATCTGTAAGAATAACTACTGGTCCCCGAGGTAGATCAGCTATCAAGCCAAGCTATACCAAGATAATCAACATAAGAAGGAAAGCCCTGTTTGGTTCTTCGTCTCAGACGATTCATCTCTAGCCCTGTTGTTGTGAATCTGCCACAGCAGAGTCATCTCCGAATGACTGATGATGGCCTATTCACATTACAATGGCCAGGAGTCAGTGAGCAGATGATCTTGTTGAGTTTACTTGAGTTCAACCTCCAGAACACACACACACATAACACAGATGTTGTGGCATGCAACTTCCATCCTAGCAAATCCTGTGGTTGAGATAGGAGACATGAGAAAAATGGCCAGAAGCTCGACCAATTAGCCAATTAGAAGAAACAAGAGATACCCTGCCTCAAAATGAGGTTCTGGGCTTTATATTAACTTGATACAAGCAAAAGTCATCTGAGAGGAAGGAACCGTAATTGAGACAATACCTCCGTAAGATCAGGCTGCAGGGTTGCAAGCCTGTGGAGCATTGTCATAGTCATCGATATGGGAGGACTCTGCTCATTGGAGGTGAGGCCACCCAGGGCTGATGGCTCTGGGCTGTAAGAAAGCAGGCTGAGAAAATTATGGGGAGCAAGCCAGTAAGCAGTACCCCTCCATAGCCTCTGCATCAGCTACTGCCTCCAGGTTCCAGCCCTGCCCAAATCCTGTCCTGACTTCCTTCAGTGATGAGCAGTGATGTGGAAGTATAAGCCAAAAAAACCTTTTCCTCCCCGACTTGCTTGGGTCACAGTGTTTCATCACAGTAACACTAACACCTTTTGAAGACAGTGGAGTGCGGGGATAACTCAGTGGGTTAAGCACTTGCTACACAACCAAGTCTGGACCTGCCCCAGGACAACATAAATCCCAGTGTGCCTATGGCAAGACTGGATGCAGAGACACGAGAACCCCTGTAAGCCAGGGTGCCAGCTGACCTGGCATGAGAATCAGCAAACAAGAGACCCTGTCTCAAACAGGGAAGGTAAGGAGCAACACCTGAGGGCACCCTCAGACGTTCCCATGTGCACTATGGCACCCACATACACACGCGCACACACGAACAAAGAGGAAGGGACAAAAGTAGATGGCAGGATAGGTCCCAGTGTGCCCTTAAAGGCAATGTCCCCAATAACATAACTTAACCCACTAACCCCTGCCTCCTGGATTTGACAAATCCTGAAAACGCATGTACCTCTGGGGACACAATGAGCAGGGTCTCAAGAAAACCTTTTCCCTGCCTTCTGGGCACTCCCTCCTCACACTCACCAGCCCTGGCCCCCATGCTCCCTGCTCCCTGTTGCTCTGCCCAGGAAGCCTCTCCCCTTCACCATGAAAACCTGTTTCATTCAGCTCACAGTTCCAGCGCATGCATTCAGAAATCTCGGCTTCCTCACAGTAGACTATGGCTGGTGTTCATCCTCCCCCAACCACAAGTTTGATTTCCAAGGCTTTCTCCCAGCTATGGAAGAAATTCAACATTCAGTACTGAAATAGTAATTCTGTATGTATACCTGAGTCCTCAGTTCCTTGGAGCCTTCCACCGCTCCATACCAAGTTGCCAAGCAAACACACTTCCAAGGCTCATCTCCAGGGCTGCAAGCAAAAAAGGCAGGTAGAGAGGTTGACACCATCCTTACTGGTGGAGATTTGCTGTCAAAAACTTGCCCACAGTTTGATGTTCAGAAACTCCTAAGTATAAAGAGGCAAGGGCAGCCTTGTGACCAGAGCTGTTCAAATAAGGAAAGCTTGTGTTCAACTCTTTTTTTTAAAAAGGACATACAAGAAGAGCCCTGACCACTATGCCTTTAAGGGAACGGAGGAAACATTTTTCTACATTCTCGACTTTCATTTTCTTTCAGTACATTCCTATTTCTACTCCAATCTCCGCTTCCCTGAAAGTTCCTCTGGTGACAAATTGGCTCCCATTAGTGCCATGCTTCATAATGGAGCCAAAGTTGAGCCTCGCCTCGGGGTATCAAACAAACCATAAGACAGCATTGTCAGCCGTCCGGATCTTAGTAACCCTCAGGCTTAGGAAGCTCCTCAAGTGTGCGGGAAGGAAGGAGTTTAAAGTATTCTTCCTAGATTCACATGTGTTTCTGAAAAGAAACTGAGCACATGGCACACCACTTCTCTAAGGAGCCTAAGCACACTTTTATGTTCAGAATGGCAGAGCGTGGCAAGCTATCCATGCCCCCCACAAGAACCACCAATCATACAGAAGCTCCTACAGGGCCCCAGTCAGACCCCGCTTCCTAAGATCGTAACTCCTGGTAGAGTGTGGGCAACTGTGATGTCTGACACTCAACTCCACCTCCACCCCTTCTGTCAACTCCAGGGTTCAGACAGGCACAGAGCTCCTCAGAGAACAGAGCCCAGACCCCTGCCTACCACAGAAAATCCTTCGAATTGGGAACAGGAGGTGTGTGCCAAGTGTGAGGCAGGCCTGTACCTTGATCCCCGGGGCCCCAGTTTTCCAAGATCATGCGTCTGTCTCATGCCATCTGTTCAATGAAGCCTTGTGGTATGGCCAGTGGTTCGGAAAACTAGCAAAGGTACAAGATGCAAAATAAACAGGACAGAACAGCACAACAGTATGGATACTGTCCTAGAACAGGGCATCCACTCTGTGGGGAGCTCACAGCCAGCTAGCCCTACCCAGAAACAACTCTGGACATCAAGGGACAATGACAAATGTACCCATTTCTAAATGGCCCACACCAGAGCTCATGATTCTAATACAAACTAATGTCATTTTAATCTCTCACCCAGGTTCCTGACTCCTTGACATTCACAACAGTCCCATCAAGCCAGATGCCTCAGTCAGGACCCTCTGACGATGGGTCGGTCCTGCCATGGCCGACCACCCCTTCCACCAGTACTCTTTCTACTTGTAATTATCCCAGTAATGACTACTAGAGATATCAAAGGCTATCTGAGGTCAGTCACTGGCTCAGACAACAGGCTTCAAACTGTTCCCAAAAACTTCTTACACCAATCCTCAACACCTGCAGGGTGCATAGTACACCGTTGTTGAGTAAATGTGTATATATGCACTTAAGCTTTGGCAGTAATGACATATTTTCATGAAAAACCTTAACTTAGGTCAAGGAGACATTCTAATGCTGGCTGGAGAAGCTAAATCCCCTTCAAACAAACACACAAATGACGTGTGTGTGTGTGTGTGTGTGTGTGTGTGTGTGTGTGTGTGTGTGTATGTGTGTGTGTGGTCACCCACATTAAACTATCACAAACTACTAACATATTTTGAACGTCAGTGAGAAGGACCCGCTGCACTTGAATTCTGTTCAAGCGCTCTTTAAAGTGAGAACAAGCCCAAGGGGCTACCAGGTGAAGCCACTGACAGCATGGTGGGAAAACAGCTTAACAATGGAAGTCTGAAGCCTATTAAGAGGCTTCCAGGAGCAGCCAATAACCAGCAAGACACAAAAATGGGAACTTGTCTGAGGCAAGCAGAATGTGCAATGCAAGGGCAAACCCTAAAAGCTTTAGCACTGTGGATGTGGCGTAGGACCCTGACATCTAAGGTCAGAATGTAGACTGAGATAGTCTTTACCATTCTGACAACTCACTTTAGAATGGCTCTTATCTCTAAAGTACTAGAGTTACATAGAGCTGGAGAGGTATCCCCAATCACCAAGGATAACTAAATCTACACATCGACTCAAAGGGATGAATAAAGACGTTGAAGAGAGTTTTCTAACAAACCTGATGATGTATCTCTCGCATCTGAAGCATTTTTTCCCTGGCAATTGCAACAGACCTCGGTAGGAAGACCAGACACGGTTCCCATCGTCAAATGTTCACACTTTAGCTACTCAAGCAGGTTATCAAGGCGACAGTTATCAGACAACGCCAAGGCTTACAAGCAGACACGACCTCACAGCCTTGTCAACTCCCCAACTCTGCTTACCACTCGGTGCAGCAGCCCTCTGCGGGCTCTGCTTCAGTTTCTTCTACCAAGTTCGTGTGTAGACTTCGTGCCCTGTCTTTTCTTTGTGATGGACAACAATCAAGGCAGTAAATTGCAATAAACTTTTTCTCTCCAAGTTGGGTTTTTTTGTTTGTTTTTTTGTTTTTGGTCAGGGCATTTATAACACCAGCAGAAACCTGAACTCTTAGAGAGTGTTCCACTGTCCTAGCCACCTTGCTTCACTAAGAATCATGAATTGCTTAGGGCAGAGAAGTGAGATTAACCACACTTCACAGAGGAGGGCATCAGCTGGGACTCTCTCGTATCCGCTCGAGAGCTTGAATTTTTGCAACAGAGAGAAGTCAAAAATAAAGTCATATAAAGAGTAAGATGCACAGCCCTGCTTACACACTGAAGGCCTAAAATCAGCCATAGGCCTAAAATCAGCAATAGGCCTGTCATACATGTATACTAACATCAAGTCTTGGGTCTCAGTGGAAAAACATTGAAACAGATGGCTATAAGCTATTGTAAACAGGCAGCTTTTTTGGAAATTTACAAGCCTGAGTAGTCATAGACCTTGTAAATAGGTAGCCTGGGCAGACAATTCCAACTTAGATAAGGACAATCAAGTCATAGGCAGAGTCATAGTGACTTGTCCTCTGAACCTTCACCCAGCTGATACCCGGTTCTGAAAGATATCTGTATTCCCCCTGAACAGCCACACTTCAGTGTCATCCCCTTCCCCACATCCTGCCTTTCTGTGTTTATAACCCCTGTGTGAATGAATTACGATTAGAGAAAAAATAAATTATTTTTAAAAAAAATCAAACAAACAAACAAAAAAAGTAAGATGCACAATGACTGTCTTAGTTAGGGTTTCTACTGCTGTGATTAAACCAAAAAAGCAATTTGGAGGAGAACTGATTTATCTCACCTTACGAGTCTTGATCACAATCTGTCACAAAGTAAAGTTGGGGCCAAAGGCTAGACACTAACCTGGCAGCAGAAACTGAAGTAGAGACCACAGGGATGTGCTGCTTACTGGCTTGCTCCTCCTGGTTTGTTCAGCCTGGTTTCTTATAGCACCCAGAACCATCAACCTAGGGTTGGCACCACCCACAGTGGGTTGGGCCTTCCCACATCAATCACTAATCAAAAAAAAAAAAATTTGCCCAATACACTTGTCCATAGGGCAATCTTACGAAGGTATATTCTCAATCAATAGCCTTCTCCTCACATGACTCTAGCTTGTATCAAGTTAACATAAAACTAACCAGCACTGTGACTAAATGCAGTGTGGTGGATCAGACTTCTCTAGGGACAGGAAAAGGATGCTCACACCTGTGCTCTTCCTCAGCGGTTGTCTGTGAGTGCAGATTTCTTTACCATAACAAATACACCTGGTTAAGTAATATGTCAGGATCAGAAGTGTGGGGTGCGCAGAAAACAAGGGTTCCCTGCATTATCTTTCCAAGTCTGCTATAAATCTCACAATTTCTGAAGGGAGGTTAGTTTTCGTTTTCTTTTCCTTTTCCTTTTCCTTTTCCTTTTCCTTTTCCTTTTCCTTTTCCTTTTTCTTTTTCATGAGGCTTATTAGCGATGAAAGGAGGAGGGGTGTGTGTTTCAAAAAACAAAGACATATATATGGGAGAGATTTGTGGGAAGAATGGGAAGTTGATGGGGTAAGAGGAGAGAATAGTTAACATGCATTTTATACAGTATGAAAATGTCAACAAACAATTTTTTTAAGTTTTCTAAAGGAATTTCTTTTTTCAATTTTACAGCTATCCCTTAAGTATAGCCCCAAATATCAGCTGCTATTGGGACCCTTAAATCCCTTCCTCGTTCCAGCTATTCCTCCCTTCAAAATATAAACTTATGAGTTCTCCCCCTTTGCTTGCTACTCGTCATATGTCTGTTCAATTCCTTTTTCCAGAACACCAGGGAACTTCCCAAGAGGTCCCCACAGAACTGTGATACCCATTGACACCAGTTGGCACATGAGCCACTTGAGGACCCAGAGATCTTTCGAGCCTGTGAAAGACCTCACACCTAAGACCTAAGTTGGATTTTAATGACGGGTCAGGAAGTTTTAAGGCAGACGCTTTGAAAATGAGCAGTCCATGGCAAGAATCCAGAAATAGCCAGAATGACCCAAAAGTCCAGATCCTAAATGACTCTCGGATTTCAACTTCAAAGAAGGTGTGCTGGCAGGTGTCATGTCAACCTGACACAGGCTAGAGTCATCAGAGAGAAGGGAGACTCAATTGAGAAAACGCCTCCATAAGATTGGGCTGTGTGTAAGCCTGAGGGGCATTTTCTAATTAATGATTGATGTGGAAGGGCCCAGCCCATTGTGGATGGGGCCACCCCTGGACTTGAAGTCCTGGTTCTAGAAGAAGAAAGACTGAACAAGCCATGAGGAACAAGCCAGTAAGCAGCACCCCTCCATGGCCTCTGCATCAGTTCCTGCCCCCAGGTTCCTGCCCAGTTTGAGTTCCTGTCTTGACTTCCTTTAGTGTTGGATTATGGATGTGGAAGCATAAGCCAAATAAACCCCTTCCTCCCCAAACTGCCTTAGTCATGGTGCTTTATCACAGCAATAGAACCCCTAACTAGAACAGGGGGGAATATTACTTAGCTAGACAAGTGATAAGTTAGCCTTGGAAGCCTTGGAGGATAGAGCTCTCTCTCCTGGTCAGCTTTGGATATCACTTTCCATATCCCTTGTAACACCAAAAGGGAAACATCACTACTGGTCCCTCCTTCCGGGTTTAAAATATCAAGTGAGAAGAAAACAATATGAGAGTTTTGTTGAGACTCGTTATCGGGAGGCTGCTTCCTCCGGGTCAAAACAACGGGATCTCAGTTCCACCGCTGGCCCTGTAAGGACCTGATCTGCTCCAAAGATTAGAACATTGCATACTGTCACCCCCTCCCTTAAGAGCTAACCCAGCTGGGCCATCACAGAGCTGATTCACCTGAAGACATTCTAAAGCAATTGGGAGTGGAGAATAATTATCCCCACAGTGAGATACTGTAGCGTCCAGAAGTCCCTCCCTCCCCCACTGCAGCTGCTTGCAGAACTTCTGCCATGTTTAAGTCTGGCTGCTTCTCTGAATTCTAACTCAGAAAGCATAATTTTTCTTTCCTTTCTATCTTTTCAGACACCTGATGTCCTACTTCGATTCTCTGTTGCTGTAATAAACACGGAGCAAAACCAGCTGCGGGAGGCAAGGGTTTATCTGGCTGACAAGTTACCGTCCATCCCTAAGGGAACCCTACAACTGAAACCAAGACCAGGAGCCCTGCTCCACCAGGCTGGCTTCTAGGCTCACTGCCAACTCTCTTATACAGCCCAGGCCCACCTGCTTAGAGATGGTACAGCCCTTGTTGGGCTGAGTCTTCCTACATAATTAGAAATCAAGAAAATGCACCCTCACAGATGTGTTCACGGGCCAATCCGATGATGGCAGTTCCTCATTTCAGCGCCTTCTTCCCAGGTGTGTCAAGCTGACAACCAAGATTAGCCATCACACCTGCCAAGGGCTTAAGCGAGCTTTTCCTGATAGTCTAGGCTTTCTCATTCTCTGAAGTCTTCTAACCCCTGTGCCTTTCCACCATGCAGCTGCTGGCAGACCTCCAGTGCTGAACATGCCTGCTTCCTCAGTCCCTAACTCAAAAGGCATGGCTTTCTCTCTTCTTCCCTAAACTAGCAGCTCAATGGTACCTCAAATTGTGGGGCTCACTCCTTCTATTCAGGAGATTGCTGTCTTTTTTTTCTCTCAAGCCTCAATTTATAATCCTATAATAAAATTCTTTCTTAAACACGCCTTCCTGCTCTCTGTAAATTCCATTCTCTGAGTCCCTGGGACCAAAGACCTGGAAGCCACCTGTCCTGGTGGTGTTTTGGTAGCTGTTGATTTACCCAGGACTCCCTCCATCTCCTCTGTGGAGATTTAAATGATGCCCCCTTCCATTGGTTCATATCAAGAACATAAGTGAAAACATTTTCTATGAATTGGAATAAAGTAATGCTTGCAAAGATGTGTTAAAGAGCCAGCCAAAAGGCAGCTTCAATATGAGCCAAGCCTAAGGCAGACTCTTATATGCTAATGAACCAACCCCAAGGTGATTCTGATATATTAATGAACCAGCCCTATGCTGTAAATCCCAAACCATAGAACAGATGCCTGCCAAACAATACAAAACACTGAGATTTGGGAGAGTGGGGTAAGCCTAGGGTGGTTCCGTCATGCCCCTGAGACATGGCATCTCAAGCCTCTGGACCGATCCACATCAGCAAGGGCACTTTGAGCCTGGCCACTGTGTGACTCTGGGTTGGCATCTGTTTAGGTACCAGCACTGTTGCTTAATTCACAGGATCCCATCTGTCAGCACCAGCCACAGGCTGACTTCTCAAGGACCCTCTGGAACTTCCAATGATGCCGTCTTCCCAGCTTCCCACAGCTGAGCACCTCAGAGTAGGAGTGGGTCAAGCCTGCTCCCAAAGCACCTCCACTGGAAGCCTGCAGCATTTTCTGCCAGGCTGACCATTCCTCGGTGGGTAAGATGTGTTTATATGAGATTACTGTAACCGTTATAATAGTATGGTCTTGTAAGGGATGTTTATGTAAATAAACTGAGCATATTCAAAAGGCACATCTTCTATGAACGTCCTAGCTGGTGCGCCTCATAGCCAACCATGCTCTCCAAAGCGCATGTTTGAATACTTGGTCCCTCGATGGTGGCACTGTTTGGAGAAGTTTTTGGAACTTTTTGGAGGCGGAGCCCTGCTGGAGGAAGTACTAGAAAGCAAGCTTTGACCCCACTTCCAATCCACTCCCTCTGTTTCCCATGTGACTAAATGTGGCCAGCTTTCTGCTCCAGCACCTGTTGCCTCTCTGCCCCCACTATGACAGACAGGAGGCTCCCTTACTCTCTGCAAGTGGTTGGAGGTGTGGTCTCTCGGTTTCCTGCTCCAGATACCTGCTGCCCTGCCTCCCTACTACGAGGGACTCTTATCTCTCTGAAATTGTAAACCAAAATAAATGTTCTCATATATAAATTGCTTTTGATCGTGGTATTTTATCCAATGATAGAAAAGTACCTAATCCATCCTCTTGACCCCATTTTTTCCACATCAACCATCTCTAAAATGTTTCAAGAACTTCTGCTCTGCAGCTTCATCCTTGCTACTGGGTTGTTGTCTTGGACTAGTGTGTGACGGTTTGTGTGCTCCCTTCAGTATGGACCCAGTTTTTACCAGCTGTTGTGGTTTAAATGTTGTCCCCCTTGGGCTCATGTATTTGAGCATTTGGTGTACAGTTGATAGCACTGTTTGGGGAGATTGTGGAACCTTTAGGGCTTTGCTGGAGGAAGTACATCATTGAGGGCAGGTGTTTTGAGGTTTTATAGCCTGCGCCACTTCCTACTTTCTCTCTGCTTCCTGTGTGTGGATAAGCTGTGGCCACTGTGCTTCCTGACTGCCATGCCAGCCTCTTGGTCCTATTGCCACACCTTCCCCACCATGATGGGCTGCAGCCCCTCAATAACAATAAGCTAAAACGAGCTCTTTCTTCCCTAACTTGAGATTTATCAGAGTCTTCCATCACAGCAGCAGAAAAGTAACAAATGCATCTGCTCATCCTGATCTAAATAAAATGTCACATTTTCAATATAGAGCCACCAGTAAGTATTTTTTCCCTGCTACCTAAATAATCCTACTCCTGAACTTAAAAACTAAAATGATTGGCCAGGCATAGTGGCTCATACCTTTATCCCCAGCAGCACTCTGGAGGCAGAGGAAGGTGGATCTCTGTGAGTTTGGGGGCCATCCTGCTCTACACAGCAAGTTCCAAGCCAGCCAGAGTTACTTGGTGAGGCACTATCTAACCAGGACCTGATGGTCCTAGCCATACTAAGGGGAGCCCAAGAGGGACCTACCTAATGCTCAAAGAGAAAAGCTGTTGTCTCTTCTGGGATTCAACGGCCCAGACTAAGCCTGTAATGGAAAGACAGTCTCAAAGTTCTTCCTTCCTGGAAAGTGGCTGTGTCCCTCGAATGCATGAGAGCAGGTATGGAAGGTGGACTGTACTACTTCAGCTCCCCTATAATGTTTCTGGAACCACAGCCCTCAGCGGTGAACTGAGGGTAGAAACTAGAACAGAGAGTAAGGTCCAAAGAGCCTTACACCAAGGTGGTAAAATTAGCATATATAAAAAAACAGTTGGCAAAAAGAAAATCTGGATGCCTCTCCCTCACGTCCCTTCAATCCTGCATCTGGCCAACTTAAGTCAGCCACCATATGGGAACAAAGCATTCCAGAGCATCTGAGTGTAACCTATGACTCATTACATGACTGCGTGGAGATTTAAGATGCTGACAGACATACAGTGCATAAAGCTGTAGGTAGAACCACATGAAACAGAGAATGCCCAAGAACGTTCACACTATGTGCAGAGCCAAATGACCTCACTATGTGCCATGAAAGCCTCTACCCTTTCTACAGCATGGCCAGTCAAGCTTCCTAAGTCCATTCCAGACAGCTTGTTCCCTTTGAGGTGTAACCTTCGTTAAGGGATTCTCTCATTTTGCTAGCTACAAAACAAATAAGCCAAAGAATCAGAATGTAAAAGATTGTTTGAAATGGAGGCCTTAGGTCGATTCAAAATCATTTTTGTTCTTAACACGCCATCCCTATATCCGTGTATGATGAATATTCACTTTATTTTAGAAATTTTCAAACGAAGGAAAGTATAAATATAAAATTACAGACTACCAGCAACAAAATTAACCTAGCCTTAGGGGGAAAAAAAGTAGTTTCTTAGCTTGGCGTGTTCTTAAGAAGATAGATAAGCCCAAACAAGGGTTCAACTTACAATCGTTCAACTTTGCAATGATGCTAAAGGATACACTGTATCCCTTTTTTGACTTTATCTTTTTCAAGGCTAGCCACACACAGTACAAGTCTTCCCGGATGATAGCTGGTGGTGAGAAACCTATGACCACATGCTATGATGCTGAATGTTCCATTACAGTAAAAGAAGCATCTGTATGCATTTAACTATGAGGTACAAGTCTTCCCAGGTCTCTGCATGGTTAATAGGAAGGGTGGCCTGACCATCAAGGTTTTCCCCCTCGCCACAGCAGTGTCACAGAGGGCTAAGACGAACAGGCCTGCTCTACGGGAAACTTCGGGAGACCAGTTTCCAAGTCACTGGCAAAATCAGGGGATTCTCTACCACTGATCACATTTCCTTCACTCTCCTGCCCCACCATAGCCCGTATGCTGCTAGCCAGGCACCCAGTGGGACCACAGAATCTGCCCTTTAGGTGGCAATTGATTGTGTGAAGAAAACAGATGCAGCACCTTGCTCTCGTAAGGGGAAGCACCATGTGCTACAACACCTGACCGAAGCCTCCAGAAGTGACATCCGGTACCATGATGGGTCCCCAAATCAAGAATGCCAAGATACATCAGTATGTACATCCCTCGACTTCAGGCACCTCAGAGCAGAGTGGTCTCAGCACAGTCAAAAGGTGATGGGGTGAGGTGTCAGAAATGGCTGCAGACTATCCAGACCTCCACAGGCTACCATTAACTCTGCAGTAAATGCTTCACCGTGGATTGTGACAATATGGGTTGTCTGAATTTATCATTCATTGTTCATGCACTTATTAGCCTCTCAAAACACAGGGACCCAACCTCCATGCCAATCTCTGTTCACACATTGAATTGGTTTTAACAAAGCATTTTTAATTTGTGCTTGAGCACCCACTCTTACATCTGTCAGTGCCTGCCTTGTAATTCCAAGGAGACCAGATCCACAGAAAAGGGGAGTAAGAGCTGCTCTGAGCCCTGATCCCCCTTCCATGAGACATGGGATGAGCATTTTACACACTGGTTTCCCATATCCTATGCAGGGCAACCTTGAAAATCTTCTCTTCACTCCCCTTGATGTAGAAATGACCTATCCTATCTATTGTTCCTCCGTTGAAAAGTGCTGTCCAGATTCCCTGGGGATCTCTCAGCCACAGTAACATAGATAGAGAGATAGGGTCAAAGATATGGGCTAGAAGCTGGGGAGATCACTCAGTGGGTAAAGTGCTCACTGCTCATGCAGAAGGACCTGAATTCAGATCCTCAATATGCTAGCACAAGTCCATAACCTCAGTACTGGAGGGCAACTTCAAGCCTACACACTCACTCACACAGAAAAGCACACTCACACACATATATATCCACACAACACGCACACATATACATACACATATATACATATACATATATATCTATATATACACATATACATATAAACACATCATATATGTACAACACACGTATATATGTACACATATATACACACATACATATACACATACACATATATAATATATACAAACACATACACACTCACATACACACACATATGTATCCATACAACACATACATATCCATACAACTCACATACACACAGAGATATATACACACACACATATACATATGTACACACATATATACACATATATATATACAACACACATACACACACACATACACACACACCTATATATACACATACAATACACATGTAAATATCCATATAACACATGCATGTATAGCCATATAACATACACAGGTATATATCCATACAACACACATATTTACAAAAGCTGGAAGGAAACCCAAGTTCACTGCAGCTGGGTTGACTTGGATCCATGACTTAAGCTTACCGAGTCCCAGATTCACATTTCAAAAGTGAGGGTGGGAATAATACACATTACAGAAAACATCTGGCAAAACCTGTGTGAATATTAATCCATTTTCTCCTGTGATATATTCAGCAAAACCTGCTGGCATCCCCCAAAGTCGGCATAACTTACACCCAGTATGAAAAACATCTCCCCTCCTCCCTGCCTGTCTAATCTCAAATCTCCCTCATTATTTCTGTAATGAATAGATTCTCAAGAATGGTAGGGCTTGGGAGGAGTTCTGTGGACACTCTCGTGAGCCAGCAGCCCTTATCTGAGTTCCGTCTAGACTCAGAACCAGCCCTACTCACTCCACAATGCATACACTAGTCACCCCAACATTGCTTTTCTGTTTGTATTGACTCAGAGCTCCCAGTCAGACAAACCCACCACTTCTCCACAAGGAGGGTCAGGATAACAAATCTGCCTTCTAAGACTCTCACATATATGAGAAGGCATGCCCCAATCAAGATCCAGAGACCACGCATGCTGTAATTCACATGTTCACATGTGCTTGTCTGCTTCCCCCGGAAGGCCTAGCTATGTTGCTAATGAGGTATATAATGCAGATGTTCTCAATATTTATTAAATTGTACTTTCAAGAGAGCAATTCTGTCTCTTAGAAGACAGAAAACCCAACTGTGTGGTCAGTCATGGGATCCGTCAGTCCATAACCTCTGCCAAAAGCTCAAACTCCACACAGAAACATTCAGAAGGTCTGCTAGAGGCGGGAGGGGGGGGTGCACGTGCGCACCCATTCGTCCACCTGTGATAGGGAAGGGAGGAGGAGACACCTAAGCTTCTGGTGACCACATCTGTAGATGTAAGTGAGTATAATATTTAACCACCACATGAATCCATGTAGATCAATAAATATGGTCAAAGATTTCAAAGGTCAATTAGCAATTACAAAACCCAAAGAAAGGCATAGGCAGATGCGAGAGGGAAAAAAACCGAGGGCCTTTATCTTAACATTACGTTTGGAAATTATATGATAGGTTAGAAGATAAATGATTGGACAGACAGACAGACAGACAGGGAGGAGGATGGGGAACAGAGAGAAGTTGATGTAAATCTTTAAATGATGACCCCATATTTTGTCTTAGTTTGAGATGTGCTATTATGTCCACTCACAGAAGGTTAAGAGCCAGAAGTGAGAGCAGGAGAGACAGCTTAATCCCTCACCTCTCGTTTCTTGTGGCACTACCCTCAATGGCAGGAGGCTTCATAAGAGCTCTCCAAGAATACATGATCTGATAGCAGGGAGCCAGTGCAGGGGAGAGGGGCAGACGCAAACTTCCTCAGTACTTTCGATATGAAAGAGCCCAGACAGGGGTGCCGAACTGAGCAAAGCAACAAAGGTACAAGATCATAGGTGTACCAAAAACACTGGCAAAAAGACGGTCCTTGTACAAAGCTCCTGACCAGCAAGACGGAGAGATTATTCAGATCTGACCTTGGTGCTAATTGCTTAACAGCTGAAAGAAACTAAGTTGGAGCCATAGGGGTCAGAGCTGTGTGAGAAGCCAAAGCTGCTGGATATGATTTTAATAACCACTTGGGAAGGACATTTTTTTATTAGAGGGTAAGTAAAGAAATATGTTTTCAGTGTTTCTTATTTCTTTTTCTACCGTGCGGATTCCATACCATATTAAGGAGTAAAATTTTATCAATCTCCATAGTGTCCTGAAAAGTCCATTTCTGTAATGAAAACCACTAGTAAGTATTTAGAGGTAGTTTTTCTCTACCAGGAAAAAGTCTATAAGGTTCTTGTCAGCCCTGCCTTAATTAGTCACCAATCACCTGAACACAGTTCCGGGAATAAATCAAAACAAAATGCATCTAAAGAACTCCTTTCATGTAACCAAGCCCTGATGTACAGTCACTTCCTGCTGCTGCGACACAACATCCCGAGAAAAGCAACTTAGAGGAGAAAAAGGATTCCAGGGAGGATACAGTCCTTCATGGTGGGGGAAAGCGAGGCAGCAGTATGAGACACACATCTAGGAAACAGGGAGATCACATTTCACACACAGATACACACACACACACACACACACACACACACACACACACACACACACACACACACCAAGCAGAAAGAGAAAACAGGAAGTTTGATGACCAGGTTATAAAACATGGAAGCCCAAGCCAGTCATGGTGCTGCATGCCTTTAATCTCAGCACTTAGGAGGTAGAGGCAAGAGGACCTCTGGGAGTTTGAGGCCAGCCTGGTGTACTGAGCAAGGTCCAGGACAGCCAGAGCTACAAAGAGAAACCATATCTCAATAACCAAAAGAAAACAAAAACAAACAACTGAAGCCTACCCCCAGTGATGCAATTCCTCCAAAAGGCCTCACTTCCTAAAGGTTCTATAACCTTCCAAAACAATATCCCCCAACTAGGGACCAGGTGTTCAAATACATGTGCCTCTAAGGGACATTTTTCATTCAAACCAAAATACCTGTTAAGCTCACTTTTTCCATTTGTCCTGAATAGTATTACCCTGACATAGGTACTTCAGCAGTTTTCACCGGATCACTTCCAGTAGGAAGTGAACATACATAAAGAATCGAACGGGTTGCAATTGAGGACTACGTCTCAGATGGGGTCTGTTCTTCGCTTGACACTGGTCTGAGCTAATCTAATCAAACACACAAACTCAGACCTGAGCCTATCTATCCTTCAGCTGAGGACAATCAGCCCAGACTACAGCAGCCATTTTAACAAGGTACCCTGCCTCCTACAGGGGGCAGAGAGTAGGAACATGATAGTCTTCACCTTTCCAGAAACCCACCCTGTCACCACCCCTGAAGTATATGAGTCAGCATTTATTTTCAATACAGGAAAAGATGTTAAATCACACTTGACAATAAAGCAGTCAACTAACTCAGGACAGAGTATACAGAAAGTTCCTCCCAAAGGTCCTTGTGAAAGTACCATCCAGAATGTTCAGCCTTGAGGGACAATGGAAACAGGTGCCAGGGGAGCAGGGCTTCACTACAGAAAGGAAATCCTAAGGGGCTGAGTTAAGATCAGGTGCCCTGTATCACCAGCACTCTGCTAGGAGGATGCCACAGAGCTGCTCATCACGGCCACAAACAGCAGCTTTCAGCATGATGGCCTTTACCTACCCTGCCCCCTGCTCCTGGACATGCCAAAGATGTGCTTTGGGTTCAGATATACTCACATGAGTGTAGTCAGGCTCTGCTATCTACCTTTGGGTATGACCCCTGCCCCATCTCAAGTCTCCCAGTAGCAAACAGGGCTTTTTTCAAAGTGATGATGAATTTCAGAATTGCTAAAGACAGTGCAGAAGGAGGTCACCCTAAGAGTACACTGAATGGATTTTGTGGTGGTGGTGGTGGTGGTGGTGGTGGTGGTGGTGGTGGTTTGGTTTGGGAGTGGGCAGGGTTTAGAGACAGGGTTTCTCCATGTAGCTGTCCTGGAACTCACTCTGTAGATCAGCAGGCTGGCGTTAAAGTCACAGTGATCTGACTGCCTCTGCCTCCCTAGTACTAGGATTAAAGTCGTGTGCCACCACCGCCCAGCTGAGAACACTGGATTTCGGAGCAGACACAAACGAAACCAGGAAAGCATATCTCAAGCATTAGAAACAGGACTAAGCTGGGTGCATCTTCGTAAACTAGTATCCTTTGAAGTAGCATACGAAACGGCATGAAACACGGTTAGTTTTTTCCTAGATAGACATATATATACATGCATAAGCATACATACATGCATCTGTGCACAACTGAACACACATGTGCACATGAATTCGTGCACGTGAATGCATGCACACATTCACATGCATACACTAGGAACAAACTCAAAGCACATAGGAGCCAGGAGTCAATACTCTTGGAACACTTAGTAGTGGAAACAGCACCTCCCAGTCTAGAGAAGCCACAGGAAGGCCAAGAGAGTCCCATGAAGGGACTAGAGCCATGAAGAGCTCACCAGAGGGTGGGACAGTCTAAAGACACTTCCATGTCCATGTCTGCAGGGACACAGGACCCTGCACCTATAGGTTGGCAGCCCCTGCTTAACCAGAGAGCTGACAAGGGACAGGGGACATCCTGGCTGTTCTACTTGTAAGTGAACCTATGACCCTTTGCAAAACGTCCCAACTGGTATATCCATAGACAAAATGGATGAAGAACTTGGCGTTTCCGATATTCTAATCATGAAGCAATGGATATGTCTAAAGTCCATTCTTAAACATGAAAAACCGAAGAAGTGTTTATATGCATGTGAATCCCTTTCATGGCCCAAGTGATACTGAGATCCCCAGTGACTGGCATGGAGTGCATGGAGGTTCCCCCAAACGACCTGCTACGAACGTGTGTGTGCTTTTCCCAGGACCCTGATGAGGCTAGCCCTGGTGAGACGGCTACACTCACTTCCTTTGGCTCTGTGGTGTGATAGCCCAGATACAGCCCACAGGCAGGAGCCCCATCACAAGGCATCTACCACAGTGTGTAGGGAGAAATCCCTGCCAGCAACAAGCTCTGAACTCTGCTCTTCCCAGGAGCACCCAAGATATTCAGGGCATCTTTATCCTGTCCCCGGTCCACATAGTGGGCCCTTTGAGGGTTTAATAAAATTAGAGAATGGAGCATAAAAGACAGATAGCCTTTCTTAGACCACTGAAAGTCTCTCCAAGCCAAATAGACAGGACTTTCATTTGCTTAAATACAGTAATCATTAGTACCTGTAAGTCATTCTGATTAATCAGAACTTGTACTAGTTAATTTGTTAGCTAATTAGAATTTAAAGGGTATTGTTGCCATTCAGGGAAACTCATTTAGTGCTAATGAAATTCCTATACAATATTTAGGTGAAACTGAAGAGTGAGTCTATTTAAACTTCTAAGTGGCCCCTTTCAATGCCCATTTTTTCAAAACCCCACACTCAGGAGACTAATCTCACTGAGCTAACATTTCCAGTTCTGACCTAACACCAGCACCTTGTCACCAGCAGCAGTGCCTGCCTATGTCTGGAACATAAATGTCCCAACACAACTGCAAGCAGCCATCTTCAAGCCAACGTTCTGATGAGAGACTCTGCAATCCTCACAACCAAAGCAGAGGCTGCCTGTAGTCTCTGGTCAGAATGTGTCTCAACATACTTGCCCAGGGGTCCGTTTTACCAACATGTATTTCCATGTTGTTAATTAACATACTAGTGTGGCCATTGTTCATGGTGTAGCTGCCGTATGCAGGCCTCTCCCAGGGCATCATTAGTGGAATCTCTCTTGGCTCCTCACAAGTAATACACCTTGACTGAATATTTTACAGAAGTGTGAGGCCAGGTGGGTAGAGTCTAAATTCTTTCCTCTTGGATACTGTCTTACAGAGCTAGGATATATCTACACATCTTCTCGCCTGCTCACCCCTTTTCTGAAGGAAAAAAACAACTCAGCTTATAATAGGCAGTCAGCATGCAAAGTAAAATAAAAATTTTTTTTCTTAAAGATTGCTTTTATTCCATCCAAGAGCACTTCATATTTGAAGAAACAAACAAGAACAAAGCAAAACAAAACAAAATCCCTGCCCAGCATGGGAGACTCCAATACTGTTCTGGTTGAGCTAACATCAACTAGCCATCATATATAAAGAGCACAAATCCAAAAATGACATATTTTGGAGAATTTCTTCTGCCTCCTTTCATGATAGATAACTTCTATCCAGTCAAAGAATTCTGTCTCCAGTTCCTATCCCAGAAAACCAAAAAAGAATCCCAAGCATTTCATGTCTGACCTGACATGTCCTGGCCTGAACAAGGGCAAATCATTTGGACCATGTTGTTAGAAGCTGCAGCTCCCAGTGGTTCCTGGAGGGCCATGCAACTCCTCAGAGAAGGCACGTGGCAGGTAGGGATGATATGAGTACAGTCCCTACTGCACTGTTTCCTTTGTAATCAGCCTCACAGAACACGATCCTTGAAGACACAATCACTTAACTCAAGGAAGAGGCCAAGGAGCCACAAGGCTCTACTGCTTATTGCACAAACAAGATCTTAACAACAAGTGACCTCGGGCCAGTTGAAAAAACTCTCTAGACCTTACTTCTCCATTTGAAAAATAAGAGTGATCATAATACTTCCAATAAATTAATCAATTGAATCAAAGTAAATAACCCATGGAAATAGATAGCAATGGAAGTGTGGAGGGGATTCTCAGTGGGGAAACTGAGGTCAGGGGCCTTGTGTGGCCATCGTATCTGGCACAGGATAATTATGTAATAGTGTCCACTGAGAGAATGGACCATGAGTTATTCATGCTACATGGGGATAGAGCAAGAAACAAGAGACCATTTTCCTTGTGTGTCTTCAAACTGTTTTTCCTTTAAACGGGATCATCTCTCTTCCATTTGGCCTTAGAGATGGAAGTAAAACCATCACCTCTGTCCCCAAGGCAATAAGAAACTGGCATGCTGGCAGTCACTTTCCAGGGGCTCACTGTCCATAGTAACCATCTTTGGTACCAAACATATGAGCTCCTGGCAGACTCATGGGCAAACAGCCCGTTCACTAGGGCTTCATGGAGCCTCCTCCAGTCTGCTCACAAGAGGAGGTGGGCACAATACAGCTGGAACAAGGGGGATGCTTAGTCTTCTTCATTTCAGAGAATACACTGGATGTTCCATCTCATGGTCATGGGCATGCTATAAGCCTTGCAAATGTTATCCCCCACCCCAACCGGTTTTCCAAATGAGGAAACAGAACTCCATGGTCTAAGATCATACCAAAAGTGAGACTGAATACTGCACCTATACAAGAATCCTTCACAACATGCCAGATGCCTTCACTGGGCTTCTGAGAAGACCCACCCATCTGGGGCCTCCTTTATGACATATCTACCACATTAGAACTACATGAGTTATTCCTCCAATACCCTAAGATCCATAGACAGAGAACCCCCACTGCTTATTCAATGCCTGAAGCCTGGCAGTCCAAGTTTGTACCCTCACCCCAGTCTGTCCTTTAGCTCTGTTCCTCACGCCCCTCACCCTGCTGTTGGCCACTCAGTCTAGCCATGACCAGGTATTATATGTCAGTCTCCAGCTCTGAACTACTTGAAATGTTCCTCAGGTTTCCCAGGTCATCTTTCTGAACCCATCTGTATTAATCATAAAGCACAACTTCCTGCACATAGAATATGCCCCTGACCAGACTCCCAGGACAGACTATTACAACCTTGTCTCCAAGTTGAGCACATTGGTTCTAAGCAAGAGTCTAAAGGAAGGGAAATGACATCATGATTTCAAGGATCGAAGAAGACTCATGACAATAAAAAGGTATCAGTGCTTGTGCAGATGAAAATCAATTCCAAGCCCAATCCTGAAATATGGCATGGACAATCTTAGACAGGAAACACAGCAGAGGCCGACCCTTCCAGACAGCAGGCTAGCCTACCAAATCACACAGGTAACCATAGCACACAGAAGAGTCGGCCCAGAAAAAGAACTTGGAACCTTTCCCTATTACTAGATCAAAGCTAGACGGCAATCTCAGGGGAAATATGGAATAATAATTTGACATGTAACTGTTTCCCCATCTCATAAGAAATTCTATCCCACGTAGGGCTGCCCGGCTTGGCTCCAGGAGCAAGGCAGGGCCAGATGGAACCACTCTGTGGAAAGCAAGCCTTTCTGCCCCCATAGCAACTTCATCCCTGCCTCCAAAACACTTAAAAAGATACACATCTAATTGTTTTCCACAATTTTTAAGAAACTTGACTTTCTGTTCCACACCCTGCGCTGGGAATGTTCTCGTTATAAAAACAGAAATGAGAGATCTTTTTTTTTTTTTTAAGAATTTTTTTTTTAGATCATCCTTAGCACCACATTTCGGATGTCGATTTTTAATGTTTATGTATATTTCCTCTTGGTCTTTTTTCTGGGTGTGTGGATTGGGGGTGAGGGGGTATGATTCAAACCAGATTCTCAGCAAAGGTCAGGACAGCTCAGCCTTTGCTCACACACTCTCTGCTCCAAGCAAGCCTGTCTTCTGAGTGAACGGACAAAGAAATCACCTCATCTGTGGTCACTTTTCTCCTAGGAAAGCCTGGTTAGCACAAGGTCTAGGACTCACGGACTGGAAAACCCATCAGTGGTGTGAACCCATGGTTCCTTAAAACTCACCCTTCTCAGGTCCTCTTCCCCTTATTCCGCTATGTAGTTGATTTTCACAGTCTCTGTGTTGACTTTAAATCCAAGACAACACAATAAATAAATAAGCTCTGGAAATCACCTGTCATACCAGAACACAAGCACAGTGAGCTTAGAAAGTGAGTCAGAATTCCAGGAAATAATCAAAGGCTTTAGTCTGCTTTGAAAGGATAGTAAAACAAAGATTTATACACCTTAACCATCTCCACTTTGAACTTGTCCTGCTAACAGAGGATGTCTATAGAAAAAAATACCTCCATAAGGTGATTTCTAGAACATTCATAAATCTAATTATATTTCATGGCTTGATGGATTTGCTCTAAACATGTAAAGAATATTTAACTCGCCCATAACTGATACGGAGACTTAACTCTGAGAGAGTAGAAAAGGAAGGCAAGAGTTGCTCTAGAAAAGAACTGCTTCTCCTGACCTCTAGAAAGTAGTTTACTTTGTGGAGGAAAGTGGAAAATAAGAATTAAATGTAGGGATTGGGAGTGGAGCTCAGTGGAAGAGGACTTCTTAGCGTGGATCAAGTCCCAAGTTCAATTCCAATCCTGGTGAGAAAAATAATGTAAGTAGAAACCTAGCCCTGGGAAGAGGGGGTGGTGAGAGCATTGAATGACATGTCCCCAAGCCTGTCCCTGTCACCTCTGCAGCTGTACTTTACCCCTTCCATTAGAACTTACTGTTTGCATTGAGGCCTGATCTAACCCACAGTGACAGAGGCGAGATGGCCTTGTACCGCCCCTGGCAGCCACCTAGGCATCAACAGACAGACAGAAGTCCACGAATTGCTCTACCTCAGCACCAGCGCTTTACCAAGGCCTGGAAGTCTTGATGCCCTTCTCTGTGCCCCTACCACACAAGGACTCCTAGCTCCCACACACACTTGTCCATGTAACGAGCAATACTGACAATAGACAGGGCAGTGATCTGTCTGCTCTCAAGAGATTTCTAGGAAGAGGTAACTTCCATCATTCTGTCATAGGATGCCACAGACCAGAAAAAGCACAGTTGAGAGGCTACCTGACCAAGGCAGGACACCTGACAGAAGGGCCAGGAATACACATACATCAAGGTTTCCAGCAGGGAAATCTCAGAGGCCCTGGGATAGGAACTACTTGTAAGGAACTTTGAAAGGAGGCAGCCAGGCTCCCCAGTGGAGCACACACAGGGTGTATGCTGTGAAGAGTAGATTTACTCAAAGGCTGGACTTCAGGGGATTTGAGGTGCCAAATGTGAGGGCTGACTCACTGGGGAGGTGGAATAGCTGGTGATCAAAATGAGACAGTGAGAAACCAAAGGACAGTAGGGAGAAGATGAGGGGACATAGAACATACAGGGACTCCAGGGGACAATGATGGGCAGGAGAGAGGTCAAAAGGGACCTCCATATGGTTTTAGGTGAGAATAATTTTTGTGTCTTTCTTCCCTTCCCTTCTCTTCTCCACTACCGTTTTTCTTCCTTCCTTCCTACCTTCCTTCCTTCCTTCCCTCTTTCCTTTCTTCCTTCTGTGGTGCCGGGGACCAAACTTCAGGCCTTGTTCATTTGTGGCAAGTGTATTACTATCTCTGAGCCACACCCCACCCCAGTTCATTTTTGTACACCCTGGCTGAGACACTTGGAAATGAAACTACCCAGCAGGCATCCTAGGGTAAGAGCTCTGAGCCTGAAAATTGGGCTTATGTAAAAACACTTCCACTCTAAGCTACAAGGAAAAGATTCTGCCTCTTTCTAGAAATATCTCCACACACAAATAAGGTGGAGCCCCTGTTTCCTCCTGGCACTGATGCCAACTGTGCCTCACAGGCAGGGTTCATTGGCTTGCCATGCTGCCGACAGAGACCCAATACCCAAAGATCGCTTTGCCTAGACAATGTTCTCCTAAAGGACACTCAAAGTGACAACCAGGTTCTCGGAGGAATATGCTTCAAGAAAGAGGGTGCTAAATTCTCCAGCCTGCTTTCAAGTGTAGTTCTTAAATTCTTTCCTGGTCTTGATGAGACATCCCTCTCTACCACCCCTAGGAGCAAGAAGAAATGCCCCCTTGACGTCTTACCATATCCTAGCAACAGCAAACAAGAAAGTGAGCCTTGTGGATCGCAGTTGCTGCCATGTCTTCTGATGACAGGCTAGGTATATTTGAAGGGTAAACAAAATAACAAGTTATCTATTAGGGCAACCCATACCCGGCTTCTACACAAATGCAAAGAGTGTGTTTCATCTGCAGTGTCCTGAAGGGCAGACCCCTTCATCAGGGGAGTCTCCCCTACCCCCTTTTTTATTATAAGCCCTGCACCAACTTGCTATGGGTAACTACGAGAAAAGCCCTCTGCAGAAGTTATTCAGTGCGTATTGATCACACAAACTAATTACCAGAGATCAGAAAGCACTTCATTTGCCACCTAAACTATTGACCAGTGACCTCAAGCACTTTTCACCAGAAGCACCTGCCGTTGCTATTCTCCTGGGTAGTTTCATTTCCTGAACTAAGAGTGGCTGACCCAAGGAAAGCCAGCAGACATGCCACCCTCGGACTTTATTATCCACCATCAGAGGCAGGACGGAGACTGCTATAACCCTCCCAGCACTGAAACCAGCAGCAGCTCTGTAGAGTTGCAGGAACACATTCACCAGAGGCAACAATTCCTGGAGCTTCAGGGGAGAGAGCAGAAAACTGTGGCCACAAGACAGCAATGTGAGAGGCTTGCACTTGGAGCCCAGGAAGGGGCCTGGGCTACTTGGCAACAGTAGTCAGTGAGGAAGAGAGCAGGATGAGCAGGAGGAAAGTTGCAGCAGCTAGCAGTGCAAACTCTTCCAGGCCTGGACCAGGGACCAGGGCCACACAGCAGGCAACAGGGACAGAGAACAGAAGCAGTTTTTGCCAAAAGGAGAGAAACAGAGCTGAAGGCAACTTGTATCTCCACAGTTGAACATGCTGTTCCCAGTCAGAAGCCAAAAATATGTTGGGAGACTGGAGATGGTGGTGGGGAAGAAGCTAGACTGTGGACAGAAGTCAGTGAGAAGCAAACCCAAGAAGGGGGTGTGCTGCCCAGCTCCCACTTCACAGCCAGCAGCAGCATGAGTTCATGTCTGTCCGACTTTCTCTGAGGCCCTCTGAAGAGCTACCAACTCCCCCGGAAATCTCTTGTTTAATATGGAAAGGAAAGGTCACTCAGTGGCCCTGATTCACACTTGCAGCAAGTCTCTGTCCCTGATGAGCACCTGGAGAGGACTTCACAGTTTGACTCCTTTACTCTCATTGGCTTAACCATGTATACTTGCAAATTCAATTTCTAGTGTTTCATCCTAGCCTCTCAAAATTGCACAGACTATGTATCTTCTCTGCCACCAACTGCAATTCCTCAGACTTGATAGCCCTCAGGAAATATCCTGTGTGTGACTTGGACAGTAACAAGAGATTGCCTTCCACTATGGTTTTGCACATTAAAATTTAAAAAAAAAAAAAACCCAACCCTGAACTCCACTCTCAGCCAAATGGCACACTGTAGAAGGGATGAATCTATTGATTGTACTTGTATGTACATTCCATGAATTATTTGCTCCGTAAAGCCGAGGAACACAAAATTAGATGTCGTCTTTGAAAAGCTTTACAAAGTTACGAATGTTTTGCAAATAGAAAGCATTATTATTCCCACATGAAAGTGATAGATCTGGCTTCCTGGTGTGAACTGTACGGGGTATGAGATTTAAACAGTTTAGAAAATGTGAACAAGTAGAAAGTCTTAAACAACTACAGTCAAGCCTCAGCTCATAGTACGAATAAGTAGGTATAACCAAAGTAACTTCTATAGTGAATGCCTCCTCCCAACAAAGGCTTGGTCTTCAGAGTGCCAGGATTGGAACACAGTACAGCCTTTTGCACACGGAGTGCTTCAGGTCTTAGTGGGCCTTCCCTCAAAGGCGATGCTCGGAGCACATTTTCTTCTTTGCTTGCACTCTCTGGTCATGACATGAGCTGTTTTGTTCTACCACATGATCCCTTACCATGATGCTCTGCTTCTCCACAGGCCCCAAACCAATGAGACGAGAATGTTTAAAGCCATGGGCCCAAACAGCTCTTTTTTCTCTTTATGGGCCGGTTATCACAGAGGTTTGCCACAGTACAGAACGCTGGTCAGCATGGTGGGTATGCAACAGGCTCATTTTTCTTTGTCAGTCTCGATGTGGTTTTTCAGGGGGGAAAAAATGGGAAGAGCCTCATGAGAGCCAGCAATGTGTTCTGTAGCTCTGTGTTCTGTAGCCCTGTGTTCTGTAGCCCCGCACCATAGTGAGCGCCAGCCGTGGCTGAGGTTGACCAAACATGTGCCCCTTGTCCCTGTTTAGTCTTCCAACAAAATTCCTCACCCTGTGGGCCACCTTTGAGAACTGGTCCATCATTCACCTGGGGCATTTATCAGCTACAAAACCTGCATGGACCCCTCCATGCCTGATCCATCCCAGAAAGACTTTGCCCCTTCAACATCCCCAGTGCTAGACTGTCTCCCATCACTCTTGTCTTGAGCATGAATACCCACGTGTCTCAAGTTTAATTCTCTTGCATCTTTCCCATGATGCATATTCCACGAAGCCAGTGGAAGGAACGACTCTCTGTTCCATGCACACTGAACACATAGAATTAATGGACCACCCTAAAACACCCCATTCTCATAAGCTAAAACAGGCTCGATGCTCCAAACACGGGTAAACAATCCCAATATTTTGATGACTATTTCTTTGGGTCAACAATGCACTAGCCTTTTGTGTCACCTAAGCTGCTGTCACCCTGTGTCCCTCTAAACAAAACTTCAGAAAGGGGCCCTTAAGTGTACATATGGCAAAACAGTGTTGAGTTGTTGGCACATAAAAGCTATAGACATGGGACCTGGGGGTGTGGCTTGGTAGAGACCATGAGTTTGTTCTTCAGAACCTCAAAGGAAAAAAAAACTAACAGAAATAAGAAATAATTTAAACTCTCACATTTCAGGAGCTGTAAGCACTGACATACGTCTACGATGCCCACATGAGACACCCACATCACCCTTCCCCTACATCAAGCCACATACTCCTGGCCTCTTACTGCACTTCCCCATTGCTGGCCTAATGACCTCTGAAAGCAATGGTTCTCAACCTATGTGGGTCACAACCCCTTTGTGGATCGAACAACCTTCTCACAGGGGTCGCATAACAGATATCCTGCATATCAGATATTTACATTATGATTCATAACAGAAGCAAAGTTACTGGTATGAAGTAGCAACAAAAAAAATTGTATGGCTGGGAGTCACCACAACATGAGGAACTGTATTAAAGGGTTACAGCATTGGGAAGGTTAAGGACAACCATCATAAAAACTCTGACTTTCAATATTATCACATTGGGGATTATACTTCAACAGGTGAACAGGATGATGGGAGAGAGTAACAGGGGACAGTCAGAGCACACCCTTTAGCCCCTCTTAAGATTTCTCTGCATTAACCAAAGCCTCCCTTTCTCCTGTAGGGGGGCTGTTACTACAGTGTGCTCATCTGTCTTCTATTGCTTGGAGACAGCAATATTTACACTCTTGGTACCTAGTGCTTAGACAGAACATGAGTTCTAGGCAAAAAAGAGAAGAGGACAGAAGAAAGACGGACTGAGGAAGCACCCATGCTCACCAGCTCTGGAGCTAGTGGCCTTGCTCTCCTCCATTTACAGTGCTTTTCTGAAACTTGACTTGATTACAAGCCAGCTCATGGAACTGCCCTGAGTCACCAGCTGCTTCTTATACCGTATTCCATTTACCTCTTCATATCTCAGTCCCCAAAGTGCAGGATCTGGGCCTCTGACCACATTCCAGTGCATTCTGGGCAGGCACTTCACAAACACTTCATATTTGGCTGAATAGCTTCCATTTAGGAAGCAGTGTGTATGGTAATGAGCCTCTTCCAACTGGTTGCACACGCCCTATCTTATTTGGTCCTTCCAAAATGTACGAAACGGGCAAATGGTTATATTGGAGAACCACAAAGTAAGGTACAGAGCCTAGAAACTTGATGAAGTCACAAAACCTCCAAGCCTTTGCCCAAGCAGGACAAGAGCCCCAGGAGGATGGCTAGAGGTGCAGCAGGTAAAAACAAAGCCCAGTGGTGGGACCTGTGGGGACCCCAGAGACACAGATCTGCCTAATCCTCCATATGCACTGTGGGCAGTTACCCCAGGGCTTAATGCTTAACTCCCTGTGACAGCTCAGCTTCCTCAATGGATCAGGCAGGGACAGCCTCAAGCATCAGGACAGGGCCCTTCCTCAGTGATCTAAGTGTACCCAGGTCTTTAAAAATGGGATACATTCACTTTATTATAGCAATTAAACAAGAGATTACATTGTAGACCAAGTCACTGAGAGTTCTATTAAATAATTCCACCTGAGTTTGCTTCTCACCTTTATAAAAAAAAATGAATAACACAGTTTTCCTGCACTAAATATACTATGAAGGCTGCTTATAACTACATAGTTATAATTACCATTATAACTACATAGCTATAATTACTAGTATAACTAGTTGGAATTACATTTACTATTGCTATAATGAGATACCATGACCAAAACAACTCGGGGAGGAAAGGGTTTATCTAACTTTGCTTCCACACTCATAGTTCATCACTGAAGGAAGTCAGGACAGGAACTCATACAGGGCAGGAAACTAGAGGCAGGAGCTGATGCAGAGGCCATGAAGGGGTGCTGCTTACTGGCTTGCTCCCCATGGCTTGCTCAACCTGCTTTCTTATAGAACCTGGAACCACCAGCCCAGGGAAGACACCATCCACAATAGGCTGGGCCCTCCCCTATCAGTCACTAAACAAGAAAATGCCCTAGAACTGCATCTTAATTTAAATATACATACATATATATTTCAGTTGAAGTCCCTCCATTCAAATGACTCTAGTGTCATGTTCACATAAAATTAGCCAGAACACTATATATATACAATACCATCCACACTGCCCAGAACCCATGAGAACAGGTATGTGCCTCAGGAAGGATTTGGCACTCACTGAGCCTCCAGACATACAGAAGAACCCACCTTAAGGCCCAACTCTCAGGCAGAGGGGGCAGAGTGCCTCCAGGAATAGCCAGTCACTCTAGCTGCATTGCAGTCTGTCCTTACCATGTCTGTACTCCCTTGAACACTTCTGTGAAGGCCTCCCATGAAACAGAAACTGCTTGCACAGTCCCATGGACCTGCCCACTGTCTACCAGGCAACAGGGCATACTGAGTCATTCCCCCAGCACATACCCACAGAACAGATGAATGCCTTACACTGTGCAGGTGCCTAGGAAGATAGCTACACCACACTAATTACAACCAGCCCTGGGATAGTGATATCTTTCTGCATTTCCTGTATCCTTCAGCTTCTGAAACAGTCTGCCACTCTAGCTATTTCTAACCTCTCGATGAACACTGACTTTGATTAAGCAGACCCCACTAAAATGACTTTCATTTTAGGAGCAAGCAGTTTGGGAGACAAGGTACTGTTGAGCATACAGATCTGGAGAGGTTGAGACTTTTGTTGAACACTTGAGTACAAGTACGGAGAAGACGAGGTGTCTTGACAGAGGACGCAGACGTTTAACCCCGAGAAGCAAACATCAATTGATATAGTCAAAGGCATCTTAAGTCCATATCCTTGGAGGGAGACACAAGCACGCTAGATCTATTGCTCTCAAAGAGTGGTCAAAGACAACTGACTGTATAAGGTACTGCATGGCAATGCTCCACGGCTATGCCAGCAGTCGGATGCCGAATCCATGTCCTCTCCTGGCCCTCATTTCTCTACTGTGACTCCAAGTGCATGCTCAGAGAGAGAGAGAAAGACAGAGACAGAGCCAGAGCCATAATAAGGAAAGGCCAAGAGCAGTCTACTGCCATGAAATCCTATGTGTTCATATATGTACATGTTAGATAGATAGATAGATAGATAGATAGATAGATAGATAGATAGATAGATGATAAGATAGATAAATAGATTAATAGGTGATAGATGGATAGATGATAGATAAACTGATGATAGATACATAGATGATAGTTAGGGTGATTGATAGATGATTGATAGACAGGTAGATAGATGAGAGATATATAATAGATAGATAAATAGATAAATATAAATTACTAGGCTGTTAATGTGCCTTTGATCTGAGTAAAATTAACTTCATATTTAAAGCATCATTACATTTGCCCTTAACAATTATAATAAACAGACAGTTTTCCACCTATAACTCAAACAATACAAACCAAGATTTTCAACAATAAGAACAAGGGATAGAAACACTAGAATCATATTATTTCACTGACAAGCACTGATGGTCAGTGTCAACATGGCACAGTCACCCTATAGCTCCTGTATCTGTGGGGTTGTGAGCTGCCCCACCCATTCTGAGAACCAACTGGACGACTTTTGGAAGACTCTCAAAAAGTCTCGTATCCATTGGCTTTCCTTTTAGAAAACTACTCAGTGTCTGTGTAATACAGAAATGTTTAAGGCAGATGTCATAGCTCAGGCCTATAATCCCAGCACTCAGGAGGCTGAAGCAGGAGGATGTCCATGAATTTGAGTCCAACCTGGCATACAATACAAAGTTCAAAACCAGCCTGGGCTACAGAGTGAGATCCTATATTTTTAGTAATTTTTTTCAGTAAAATATTATTTATAATGGAGAAGACTAGTCTCAGTCTCGGTTCCCTAAAACAGTTCTTTAAAAATAGCAACAAAACCAGAGAGGCCGGGCTGGAGGGATGGCTCAGCAGTTAAGAGAAAATTCTGTTCTGCAAAGGACCTGAGCTCAGTTTCCAACACCCAATTGGGTTGGCTCACAACCTCCTAGAACTCCATCTTGAAGGAATCATCTATAACCTTCTTTTGGCCTCCAAGGGCACCTGCACACATGGGAACATGCCCACACACAAACACACATATACAATATTAATAACAATTTTCTAAAACTTCATAAAGGTGAATACTATACACAATGCTAATAAAAATATAGAAATATTTTTGGAACAATATTTAAATCACATTTTAAAATGTTCACGATTGGATACAATGTTTTGAAAGAAAAGGATACACGAATTTTATATATGATGTTGCAACTGATCAATAAAATTCTCTATATAAGTTTGTATCAAGTTAATAAACTGAACTGAATCAACTAAACTGTTTATACTAATCAACTCTCAAGATGGAGGAATTGTAGGCAATTTCAGTCAGTTTTATTTTTCTTCTTTCTTTCTATTATTAGTAGCAAATGAATAGAGAGGGGAAAATCTTATTTCTACCCAGATACTGACAGATTCAGTTACTCCAGGACAGGCTCAAGTTCTAGGTGCTCACAGTGTTACAGATATAAGGAAGACAGAGGCTAGACCAGGATAGCCACTGAGAGAGCTCCTCTTCCCACCCAGAACCTTCCAGACCAGCCTGTGGACCAATCCAACAAAAGCTCCAACATGTCTTGCAATGAGTAGGTGCCATGGTGCGAATTCATATAGGAGATGGCACACGTTCCACACACAAGACCCAAGAAATGTGTGCTGGATGCTGAGCTTAGAGGCTGTCCTTTGCTATTCCGTGGTCAGAAGACTGCTTCCAAACACAGCAAGGGCTGCTCAGTCAGTCCAATTACATATCCCATGTAAGCTTACCTCTTCCTATAATCTCACACCCACATGGGCTTTGCGTTGGTCCAAGATGCACAAGTATTTACGAGCTGTATATGCATATTTCTGTGTGTGGTTAATTGATTGATGCTCTGTGATGCCTAGTCCAGGATCTTCATCGCAAGTTTCTTCAAATGTGAGCCAAAGGGAAAAATACAGTATTCCATGATCCTTCTACATAAATAGACACTTGGAAGTTTTTCAGTCTCCCTTCAACCCCACACACCCTTCTGTAAGCCTGTTTTATCTCTAGGAGGTGGGCAGTCAAGTTCCTAAAGAACAATATAGAAAGAGGAATACATGTAGTTTTGAAGTGCATATAAGCATTCCACTAGTGGGTTTGTGCCCTCCTGTCAAGGAACTGAAGGTACAAATACAATGCCACTGCTTGCCCCGCTCTCAGAACTGAGGCTCTCTCCACAGACCAGACAGCAGAGAGAAGAATCAACAAGAAGAGTACTAAGAAAACATGGAAGTGGGGGAGCAGACAGGAGGACTCTGGGAGTGCTAGCTAACGAGAATCCCACTGGAACCTACCCCGAGACCAGCAGAGAAATGGTGGGGCATTCCTTCTCAAACTCATATGGCCTCTGATGAAGAATGTATGGCCAGCTTGGGCAGCTCTTTTCCAAAGTGACAAAGTCACAGATCTCTAAGCCAGATGGCCCGAGCTGTACAGGACTCCACTGTTTTATTTACATGTTTATATGACTTTGAATAACTTCTTGACTTGTGTCCATACAACTCGGATGTCAGCTGTGTCTGTCACAGAGCCACTGTGAAGATTATATTAGCTTATAGATGCGCAGCACTAAGAAGAGAAGCCAGCAGGGAACACATGCCCATAAGTGAAATTCCTGCCATAGAGATCTGACCAAGTGTCAGGGTCCATGCAGGTCTGACCAGGGTCAAGGAGCCCTTTAGAAAGCAACCCTCTGGCTTTGGCCTTAGACAATGAACTTTTACTACAGAAATTGCTGCCCTAACTCTCCACACAGGTTGCCAGTCCCCGGGGTACAGGCAATAGGAACAATACTGAGTTGTGCCTGCCCCAGCAACTGCCTATATCTGGAGTGAAGTGGCCGGCAAGCACACAGGAACCAGCACAGTTGGCAGGAAGCCTACATTCTGCAAACCCCAAGGACAGGAAGTCCACGCACACCAAAGGGTCCCCCACCACACCCTATGAGAAGGAAGGGCCAGCCAGAGGGGATGGGATGGGTTATTTCCTTTTCCAAGTAAGGCTTTGAAGAGTTGCTGCAGGGCAGTTAGAAACAGGGTGGCTAAGGGCACACATGTCTCTTACACCCACCCGATTCCTGACCTTAACGTCACTTAATAAGCCAGGCCTAGAGTCCTATCTGCAAGGAGAATTGCAAATCACTTGGCTGGGGCTCTGCATAGGAGGTGGCTTTGTAATATGAGCAGTGTGTCCACTAACTAGAGCAAGACCATTAGGTCCATTACACCTGTCACTCTGCCAGCCGAGTGGCCAAACTGCCATGATAAAAGTACATTATGCCCAAGGAGTGCCACCCATCCCCCTTCCAGGAGGCGCACACTCATCCACTGCACAGAGAACACCACTGTAAACAGCTTAGAACTTAACTGTGGAATACCTCAGGCTCTTAGCAGATACGAAGGTTTCCCTTTCCTGGGAGGAGAAACATGGGTATGGACCAGAAGACCCAGATGGGGACAGATGTAAAAAATTAAGGGATGTGGGGAAAAGATATTTGGTAAGTAGATTCTACCCATAAAGCCCCAAATAAAAGTGAGAGACACACCCTTTTCACCTCTAAACCAGGTCCCAGTGCTGCAGGCGGCAGGCAAAGGCCTTCTGTGCAGCTGTATACTTCCACCCAGCCCCAAGAAAAGCACATAGCCAGCTGGGCTGCTCAGTGGGTTTGCAGTGCAAGCGTGTTGCAGACAGCAGTAATTTATTTATCCCTGTCATGGAACATTAACAATCTGTCTGGAGCTTGGCAAGCACCAACTTGCACTGTCATATAAACTGTCTGACAAACCTAAAAGTTTCATAAATGCGTCTCTTTTCCCAGCAGACAACAAAACATCGTTCTCTTTAAAAGTTGTCATCTTCTCTGTTTCTTTTTCTCTCTTCCTTTTCCAAAAACTAAGGAAAGGGAAAAAAAACAAGAGAGGAAAACCAGCAATGAAAGAACGCATGCAGTCACACGTGATCTGCCGGTGATCTCAAGCACTTCACTGTTTTCCTATAGCAAGTAAATAAATGAATGGGGCGATGTGGGGGGCGGTGTGGGGGGCGGTGTGGGGGGCGATGTGGGGTAAGCGGCGAGGTTACTGGGGTACTGAAGCAAAATCTGCAAAACAAAAATACAGTCATTAAAAATTAATAAAGGGTGTGGACATCCAGCCCCCACCTCGTTCCGCTCATGGGAATTTGAGCCAGACATTCTGCGTCCTCATTAAGTGAATGCTGGCAGGCTGTCAGGGTTTTAGTGGGTTCTGGGAATGCCAATATATTAACCAGAAGACTTTTTGCATACCCTTTAGAGTTTTTATTCTAGAAAAGTCAACCATTTGGCACAGTAGAGCCTTATTTTTGTCCAGGAAAGCTCTCCGGCTGCCAATCAAGGGAAAAATTACAGCTACATTCTTCATAATTTCCAAGACCTAGCTGGAAAACAAGTTTGGTAGAGAGAGAAGTCCTCAAAAAAACGAAAGCCTAAAAAGATCAACATACCATTTTTAGTGGGAATTCAAAGAAAAGCAATCCATCTTTAAATCAAATGGATACATAACAACACAAACATTATTCTTAAGTCTTCCTGTAACAGAGGAAAACCAATACTAGTTGGAAATTTGAACCCAACATATCTACATCTGTGAACAGTTCAGACTGTTGCTCATTTCCTTTTGTTATCCAATATGAACACAAGCAATGCATACATGAACACATGAGCGTGTATGTACACACACAAGCAATATATACGTGTACACGTGAGCGTGTGCGCACACACAATCCCCCCACAAAGTGGCAGGTCCTGGGGTTATAAAATTCAAATAGTATGCAGATTCCCATTCCTATTTGTGTAGGGTGAGGGGTGTGTGTGTGTGTGTGTGTGTGTGTGTGTGTTTATGTGTTTATGTGTATGTATATACATGTGCAGGCCAGAAATCAACATCCAGTCTTTTTTCAGTCTCTCTCCACTGTATGTTTTGAGTCAGGGTCTCTCATTGAATCTAGAGTTTACCAAGTCAGCAAGTTCCAAGTATCTGCAAAACTCTGTACCTTCAGCACCGGCTTCTATATGGGCAGCAGGGAAGTTGACTCAGGTCCCTGTACTTGCACATCAAACATCTTACTGACTGAGCCATCTCCTCAGGCCCCTATTTTCTTGTTTTAAAACTCACAGTTCTCTTCTCATGTACCCTCATAATATAGGTCAGAATGGACTACCCACCTAACGGCCCATGTTGGCAGTAAGTAACATTGACATCAGAGAAATAATGCCTTCTGGGAGATTTTTCTACAAACTGGAATGACTGAAGAAGCATGGAAAAAGTATGCCAAGGAGAAAGGGGGGGGGACAAGAAAGGAGAGGGAAACAGAGGGACACCGCAGTTTGCCATCATTAACATGTAATGCATGTATCCATGTGAATAGCGTTGAATATCTCTGACATTTTCCAGGTTAAAATGCTATACTCCTTTTACAACTGTTTCTTTCTGAGCGTTCCCTGTCAACTCTTACCCCCAAAGAGACATATATCCTAGAGGCCCCATACACCCAAACCCAGGTTACTATAAAGATCTAATAAGTCTATATACTTGCAGATATTCCTCCCCAGAGTCATATGGGCTTTGGCTTTATCTGATAACAGGACAATCCTGCATACTACTATAAAGTGACTGACTTAATTTGGGATACATGCACTGGGATCCAGCGTTTGGGGTCCTTTCTTGCCAGCCAGCCAGAAACTAGCCACAGGGCACAACAATTCATCCTTCCCTCTCTGCGTCCCTGCCAGGGTAGGAATCAACTCCTCCAGTAACCCAGGAAAAAAAAAAAAAAAACAGAAAGTGACCCATGAGCCACAGGGCTTCTCTGCCAGGCTGTTAAGTCAAGCAAGACTATACAGCACAGCCCCAAACTGTAAACACCTCTGCAGACAGGTCCTTGCTCTAAACATGCCTGGCAGGAGAACTATTCTTGGAACAGTCCAAAGTTGGGGGAAATGTTGGGGGCGTGAGAATAAACATTTGCCTGTGGATGTATATATTCTGATGGAGAGGGGTGGAGCAAGAACTGTAGAACTTGAAATGGCGTGCCAAAAGATTGCCACAAAATCCTGTAAGAAGCAGCTGGCCCTGGCTGGACTCCACTGCAGGATCATGGTCATGAAAACCAAGCACCCAAGAGGATTCAAGAGATAGCCTTAAATGCCTGCTGGCAAGACGCTCTCCAACACAAATGCAAACTTACAGGAACTGGAGTCATAGACAAGAGCGACGAACTCTTCCAGTGGTAAGAGCAGAACACTAAGAAGCTAGAGAGGTCTAAGAAACTAGGGAGGTTTTTTGTTTTAACAAGGGGAACAGTACCTACAATTCAGTAAATCTGTGACATTTACAGTCCTGGCTCTAATTCTTATCCATGCTCTACGTTAATTGAAAAGTTACTCTGCTAAAGAATTAAGCTTTCACTGGGATGGCAGAAAACAAATATTAAAATTCATATGCAGGTAATATTCAGACCCATTATTATCTATGTAATGACTCAAAGTTTGGTATCGTTTCTCAACTGAACACATATTCTGTATTCCAAAAAGGATGTGCAAAGGCAGATTTCCGATGCCAGTAAGCTGAATTTAAACCATAGGGAAAGATTGTTAACTTCTTCCATACAAAATGAGGCTCTGGTTTGGTGTGTGCTCACATCATAGAAGCTTTCATGAAATCCAATACACCGGCCTGAAGGTTCAGAGTAGATACAGACAAGAGCGTAAGGTTTGGGGCCACCCACACCAATAGAAAGAGCTATTAAGGGGGCCTGGCAGTGCTAGCCCAGCATAGCCCCTTACTTTTTGTACCCGGTGCTGGGAATGAAAGCCGGGTCTCTCAGCATGCTAGGAAAGCCAGCCACCACTAAGAGCTATCTCTCCACTCCAACACTCTATCCACTTTGAAGATCCAGCAGGGCTCATCACGTCTACCCTTCACACCCCACAATGCCAAACACAGAGAAGGTCACTAATAAATATCACAGTCAGAATTAACTCTAACTTTCAGTGAGGAGCTCAGGAATGGCAAGATGGCAAAAGTAATTAGAAAAACAAAACAAAGGAAACAAACTCAGAGGAAAAGAAACGCCAATCAAAATAATCCGTCCTAGCTCATTAAGAGTTTTTGTGGAAAAAAAACAAAACATGGTGTTGGCTGATGTGGCCACTGGACACTCAGCAGTCATTCCTGTGCTGGGGCAGGAGCTAGGAAGCCCCACTTGTTTCTCACTGTCCTTACTGGCCAAGGAGATGACTCTCCAGGTAACCCGGAACAGACGTGCCTGGCGTGGGCTCTTGGAATCACGCCCACCCACCATGCGTCCCTGTGGTCCTGAATTCTCTGCTCACCGAGAAGCCTCCAATTAAAAGAAAAAGAAAGAAGGAAGGAAAGAAGAAAGAAAAAAAGTTTTTAAACAAGCAAGTAAATGCTCTCTGAGCACCGCAGCTAATTAACGCACAGAGAGCCTGTCGTCTCCCAGTAGCGTACTCACAGGGCGCGCCCCCAGCCGTGCCCAGACGGCACACCGGGCAGGGGTCCCGGGAACCCTCCTTCAGTCAGTAGATCGCAGAGCCCACAACAAAGGCAAGTGCAGGGCCCTTCGGCTGGGTGCTCTTCGCTTCCTGTTTATTCCACCGTGAGGGTCAAAGAGAAATTCAACACACGCCTGCTTCCTCCCGGCCCCGGAGACCCAGCCTAAGTGTAACAGCAGCCGCCCCAGACAATCGACTTTGCCAGCCAATGCCAGGAGCCCCGGGCAGCCCGCGGCCGACGTCAAAGCGCGGGGGAGGGGGGACGGGGAGGGGGGAACCCGGGGAGACGGTCTGAGGTCTGGGAAGCCTGGAGCCTGAGCGCCGGGGCGCAAGGTGCAGGGGGAGCCTGCGGGGCCGCTCCCGCTCCGCCTTCTCACTGCTGACTTCCAGCACCCCAAGACTGCCGTAGCTCGCACGCAGGCCTACGAGTGTCGCCGCTTGGGACAGGCACCCTTGCGCCCACTCGGGTGCTGCAGGATGAAGCAGCTACAGCGGGACACTCTAGAGCACCGGGTCCCGGTCGGTGGGCAAGACTCCAGCCAGCCGAGCGCTCGGAGGATGGGCAGGCGCCTGGGCAGCCCTCCGCGCCCACCTGCAACACAACCTCACAGACCTGGTGCACGGGTCTGGGGAACGCGGGGACTGGGAGAGCACTGGCCGCCAGCGCAGTCTGGCGGGCATCCCGGCCCGTTCCCCGCCCCCCTCCCCCGCCCGCCCCAGCTCAGAGGTGAACTCCGGCCAGACGCGGAGACCGCGGCGGGCGGCACTCACCTGCCGCAGCCCCTGGATAGGCGAGCAGGACCGCCCACCGCGCAGTTCGGCCACCGGCCCTGCGGGCTGCGGGGGAGGGGCAGCGCTCTGGGTGGCGCGACACACGGCGCGGCGTAGCTCTTTAAGAGGGACCTGCCACCCGGCTCTCGGAGCTCCCCGCCCCCCTTTCGCCTTCTTCAGGACTTGCAGCCTGTCTGGCGGCCGCCGCAGCTCCTCCCCGGCTCGCTGGGGATCCCCGCCGGCTGACGGGAGGGGTGGGGGGAGAGCGCCGGTGCTGTCGGGCTGGGGCCGGCGTCCTGCCACCGCGCCGAGGCCGGGTCTGTCTCAACTCAGCCTCGGCCGCTCCTCCCCCGGCTCTGCGGCGAGGACCCGGCGTGCGGCCAGACGGCGGGGGCGGGGGGCGCCGCCGGGGATGCGGCCCCGCCCAGGTGCACACACACACACACACCCCAACCCCTAGGCTGCGGGTCCCGGGCTCGCGAAAGGAGACAGGGGAGATCGCTGCACACCCGGGACCCTGAGCCCTGTAAAGAGCCTAGAGCTGGGGCGCTAGACGAGCACTCGCTGCGCGTGGGTAGGCCACCGGAGGTTTGAGGAGTGGGTGGGCATCTACTGCCTCCCCGGGTTGTGAATGCCCACCCACAGCAGAACTTGATCTTCTGCTCTCAGGCACACAGTAGGACCACAGGACAGTGAGTGGGAAGGGCTAAACGTCTAGGGAGACCCCTCCTCCAGGCTGGAGAGAGTCCTCTGGACTCCCCTGGTGTCATGCCCTCTTCTAGGGAAATTGGTCTGGACTGGACAGTGGAGTGGATCCCTTCTCCGGGAGCTATGACCCTTTGCCCTTGAAGAAAGATCTCCAAATCCTACGAAAGTCCTGGACAGGACCTCCACTGAAGGCAAACAATAAATAGGTCATCAGTTCTCCGGAAGTACGGGCACAGACCCTGGTCTACCCAGCCATGTTTGATGGAGATTGATTGCTGCCACTGCCAATTTTATTGCAGTCAACACAATTAGAGAGTTGAGTTCCTCTCTGCCGAAATGATCCTCCCTGCAGACCGTCAAGATACACGAACCCAAGTTTCAGATCTGGTTTAACAGAGATGGAAATTGTTAAAGGGGGTAACAGTTTTCAACACCATGCCCCGCCCCATTCTCAACTCCTACTTTTATGATACCAGAGAGATGAATATTTTGAAACCTGCAGTTAATTTACCAGTAACTTTTCCGCTAGTGGAATGTTATCTTCATTCAGTTTTTCTTAAGTCTTCAGTTCTACTCAGCCGTCCTAGCGACCCATGTTTGTATGTGAATTGCCACAATGGAGAAGCATGTGGTAAGCGTTTCTCACAGATTGCTTTTCCTTAATCTTCACAATAACAATGAGCCATTCTCCACTTTACAGATGATGAGGTTGAGGCCGTGAAACATTTGGGGATGTGCCCCTATCCACGAACATAAAGGTTTAGCGTTGCTAAATGGCCCCACCAACACCAAGTGTTGAATCCGCATACTCTACTGCCACCTACCTGCGGCAGCTTTAACATCCAGTTCTGTTGAGCTAATCCTAGGAACACCTAAGGAAGCTTGCTCTGCCAGGCACAGTTCTGGCTCCCAGCTGTGAGATGCTCTGGTCCCAGATAGAAGAGGAGCAGTGTAAAGGGGGACGGGGCGGGGCTTGGAACCCTGTTGAACGGACAAAAGGCAAACCAGGTTTCTCTCCTTGCCCCCCACCAAACCAACTTCACAGTTCTTCATCCCACCAGCCCAGCCCCTAATCTAGTTCACAACTTTTACGAAGGTTCTGCTTTTCTGATGACAGGATAAACGTCGCTGTGTATCTATCTCCTGTCTTAGCTGAAGACTGGAGAGAGCCTGCCTCTCTAAGTATAGTTCTTTTTAAGGGAACGTGTCCCGTTTTAAAAAAAAAAAATGGTATGCATAGCAGGCAGTTCTTCTTCCAGGGTGGTTCAAGAGAAGTGAATACAGAGATCCAAGAAAAGACAAGAGTAGGGAACTTTTTAACAATCGATTTGTTAAAATGCAAAAGGGAACCTGAAAACAAGCCGCTGTCCTAAGTGCATGAAGGATTCGAGGGTTTAGGCACATTCATATTAATCAAGGATTAAGTGCAGCTTAATCCAGAGCCGCTGATAGACACAACAGGGATAAATGTCCCAAATATTTACTTGACTCACAGAAGACAGGCCAAAAACATAATGTTTGTGACTTGATTTTATTTAGATGATGTTCCAAAGTGTAAGAAGATAATAGTTGGTGATAGGAGTTAAAACACTGGGGGCTGGGGAGATGGCTCAGTGGTTAAGAGCACTCACTGCCCTTCCTGAGGACCTGGGTTCACTTCCCAGCACCCACCCGGTGGCTCACAACAGCCTGGACTTCTGTTGACAGGGAAGATCCAACGCCCTCTTCTGGCCTCCTTGGGGCACTGCATGTACCTGGTTAGCAAACATACAAGCAGGCGCATACACATACAGATACATTTTTTAAAATTAAATATTTTTTTAAAAAGTAAGAAAATTGCATGGTAAGTGGTAAATGATAAAAGGGGGTGGTCTGTATTTTGATCTCAGTGTGGACACAAGAGCATATGCATATCTAAAACTCCAACAGTTGTATACTTAAAAATCGGAGGGGGGGTGTACTCTGTGTGTGATGCAATACATTTTTAATTGTGGGAAGGAGAATTAATTAATTGGCTATAGGAAGACTTGATAAGATGAGGTCACTGCAGTGGGTGCAACTCTCTCAGATGGAAAAATGGCAGAGAGAACTATGCATGCCGCTACGGTTGGGACATGAAATATCCCTGAAGGTTCATTTGTTAAAAGCTTGGTCCTTAGCTCAAGACACTAACGGGAAACAGTAAAACTTTTAAGTGGTGGGGCCTGGAGGAAGAAGTTAGAGCACTGGAGGCATGCCCTTGAAGGGATATTGGCCTCTTCCTATCACTCTCTGCCAATGGTTTTCAGCCTAGGAGTCAAGATCCTTCCGAGGGTCACATACCAGATATCCTGCATATCCGACATTTATATTATAATTCATAACAGGAGCAAAATTACAGTTACGAAGTAGCAATGAAATAATTTTATGGTTGGGGGTTTCACCACAACAGGAGGAGCTGTATGGAAGGGTCACAGAGTTAGGAAGGTTGGGAGCCACTGCTCTTCACTTCCTGTCCATGTCTACCATGTGATAGACTGCACCAGCGAGGCACAAAGCCACAGGACCTGAATCTCTGAACCCTGGAGGTAAAAATAACCTCGTTTGCAACTGATTTTCTCAACTTTGTCATCAAAGAAATGGAAAGCTACCACAAGCACCCTACTGTACCCCCATCTAGCTGGCACCTTGGGCCTCTTGCCATAAAGAAGATATTGACTCATTTGTATGCTGTGAATGAACAGGTGCTGCCAACAGGTGAAGCTCATATGCCAATAAGATGACTCCCTCACGGCATTAAAGTCTCCTCCCCATGACCATGCCAACACCATGTGACCAAACCTGTCCCTTGAGGTTCCCTTGGAAGCTTCAGTGGATTTTCCTTGTAACTGGTCCCAATTAAAAAGATGGAGATGTGTTCGTCTAAGGTCTATACCACAGACTCCATCCTCAGGATTTCCCTGGTCTGCTTCATGACACAAAACTCAAGAACCAGGTGTTTAATTTTGAATTATAAGTTGGCCATCAGTTAATATGTCAGTTAGGATAAATATGTGAGGTAGAAAGTAAAACGTGCCTTCCATAAGCAAATATATCAGTGTTACTCATATGTGTTTATAGGCTGAGCATCACCGTTTACTAAAGCAACTATAGCAAAATCCCAAAGGTTGCATAGCTTATAAACTGAAAAAAAATTATTTCTTATAGTTCTGGAGGCTTGGAGGTTCAAGATCAAGGCACTAGCAGATTTGATGTCTACTGATGGCCTGTTCATCATAGATGGCACTTTCTTTGTCTTCACAAAATAGAGAAGGCTAGAAGAAATTGACTCCCTCCCTCCAGCCTTCTGTAAGGACAGTAATGCTATTCATGAGAACAAAGTCCTCATGTCCTGACAGATTCTGCAATGGCTCTCCCTCTTAACACTGACACAGTGGGAATTAAGATTCCATGTAAATTCAGAGACACATACTCCCAAACCAGAACACTGACTTATGTTTGTATTATCATAGCTTTTACTAGAATTATGCCTACAACAGTCCATCAGATAGATAGATAGATAGATAGATAGATAGATAGATAGATAGATAGA